>NW_024113275.1:0-26631 GCF_003073215.2 Triticum urartu | reverse complement strand
ACAAAACACTAGGCGAGAGGCCGAGCCTTCCACCCTTTACCAAGTATATAGATGCATTAAGATAACATAGCAATATAATTATATCCCAACAAGTAAATAAATGGTCCAACAAGGAACGGCCTCCAATCTTCACCAGGAACTAGCAACGCTATAAGAGGGGCTGAGCAAAGCGGTAACATAGCCAATCAACGGTTTGCTAGGACAAGGTGGGTTAGAGGTTTGACATGGAAATTTGGGAGGCTTGAAAACAAGTGGTAGGCATCGTAGCATTGGCATAGCAAAGGAGCGAGCAATCTAGCATAGCAAAGATAGTAGTGATTTCGAGGGTATGATCATCTTACCTGCAAAGTTGTCAGAGTTGACTGGATCCTCGAAAGCAAACTCAACGGGCTCCTCGTTAGCAAACTCGTCTCCCGGCTCTACCCAAACAAGACAAACAAGCAACAAGGACACAATCAACCACGTGCAAGGATCAAACAATATGATGCAAGGATGATATGCTATGCGGGATGGGATGCGGGATGCATATGCAGGATGTGACAAGGAATGCATGAACCTGGCCTCAACTTGGAAATCCAAGTGTGCCACTGGAAATATGAGATGAAATCGCTTGAAAACGATATAAAGACACCGGAATCGGAGTTACGGTTTGGAAATGGCAAGCGATTCAAATATGACACCGGTCTGCGATTTACAGCAAGTAGCCATCTAAATGCAATGAGATGAACATGCTACAGCACCCAAACATGAAAAAATACATGGCAGGGATGCACTCAAGATGCTTAACAAAAGTCTAGCACTGAGCTACGGCCAAATCATCCATTAACAGGTTCAAACAAGCATGGCAAAAATGCATATGGCAAACAGATCTCAGACTTAGTGAAATTAACACTTGTCTGGAATTTCAGATCAGGTAGCTCTCTTCGGAGCAACAAAACTACATGCTACAGGACCTGAACATGGCAAAGTAAAGCATGGCATGGAGCTAACTCAAAAGCTTAACAAAAGTCCCTTAGTGACCTTGAGCCAAAAGGGATCAGAAAATACAATTGCAAGCATGTGAACATGGCAAAAACATAATCAGATCACAGACTTAGTGAAAACTGGCACATGCTGAAAACAGATATCAAGTAGGCATGTTTACGAGCTCGATGCACTCACTACGGAGCAAGACATGATAAGCTAAGCACACACCCATCAAGAACACACAAAATGCAAGCTAGGCATGGCAAGAACAATAATATAACATGCACGGATCAACTATAACATCATCGGCAAAATTGCAAACAAGTTGACAATCTGCCCAGATTCACAAGGTAGCAAAAGTAGAGCTCGATTGACTCAATCTAGGGTGCTCCATAATAGCAAACAAAGAAATGGATGGATAGAGCACTACAAGGTTAACCAAAAATCCTTACTGATCATCCTCAAAAGAGGCACGGATCACTAGGAAACAACATGAACATATGGCCATATGAAATAAACAGGTCAAGGACTTAAGTGGAATTGCTAAGTCCCTGAAACAGAATTACCAAGTGCCTCACTTTGCAAGCTTGCACTAGTCACCACACACATCACAAAAATACATGGGTTGCACCCCTTGAGAGATGACAAAACCCTTAACAAAACATATGTAGAGCTCATGGGCATATCATGCACACAATAAACATGGCAAAAAATGACAAATATCTAAATGGAGCAGCAGATTTGACAATTATCTCAAGTAGCCCTCTTCTAAAAGCATTTCGGGCATCAAGATGAACTCAAATGAAAATGATGCAATGGAATGAAATGATGTACTCTCTGGATATGCTATATGCATGAATCGGAGCTACGGATGCCAAGTTACGAGGCCATGAACAGGAGCACTTGGATCTGGAATTTTTGGACGCGTCCGGTCAGGCGGCGGACATGTCTCGGCGCGGATCTGTTTTTTTTTTAGGTTTGGACGGGGAGAGATCCGAGATCCGAAACGGGGGGCTATTTATAGGCATATGTGGAGCTAGGAGAGTCCAAATGAGGTGCGATTTTCGGCCACACGATCGTGAGCTAATGCTCTAGATGAGATGATGGACCAGAGTTAGGTGGGTTTTGGGCCAAATTGGAGGGGTGTTGGGTTGCAACACACACGAGGCCTTTTCGGTCCCTCGTTTAACCGTTGGGGTATCAGACGAAGTCCAAATGATACGAAACTTGACAGGCGGTCTACCGGTACTAAACCAAGGCCGCTTGGCAAGTCTCGGTCCAATCCGGAAATGTTGAATCCCCACACACGAAAGAAAGGTAGAATTGACCACCGGAGGAGAACGAAGCACCGGAATGCAAAACGGACAACGGGGAAAATGCTCGAATGCATGAGATGAACACATATGCAAATGCAATGCACATGATGACATGATATGAGATGCATGACAACGATAATAACACAAGGAGAGAAAGACCCGAACCCGAGAAAATAAAGTAACTTAACGCCAGAAACGGCAAGAGTTGGAGTACAAATTGTGAAAGTAACATCCGGGGTGTTACAAGAACACTAGCAAAATCACGGCACGGCACAGAAACAAGGGAAAAGCCCACTCTAGAATATTTTTTGCTCCTTTTTTTGCTGTAATTTTTTTTGCGAAAAATGACTAAAATGGCGAGTGTCTCAAAACTCTTCCCAAGTCAAATTGACAGGATAGGCACGAAATTTTTTTGACTAGTTTTTCAGAAATCAGGGCAGCGACGACAGAAAAGTGTGACAAAAAATCACTATGATGGCGAGTGTCTCAAAAGACTTAGAAAAGCCTAAAAACATGATAGGGAAAAATATTTTTGGCTGCCGATTTTTTTTCTGAAACCTACTCAGGCAAAGAAACATGAATCGGAAAATAGATGGATCTCGAAAACAAACCTAATATGAAAATAACTCAGATTGTTGGTGGATATATGGTGGTAGGATATGGCAGCGGTGGTGGTATATGGCAGCGTTGGTGGGATATGGTAGCGGTGGTGGTATGATATGGCAGCGGTGGTGGTATATGGCAGTGTTGTTGGGATATGGCAACTGTGGTGGTATGATATGGCAGCGGTGGTGGTATATGGTAGCGGTGGTGGGATATGGCAGCGGTGGTGGTATATGGTAGCAGTGATGAAGATGGTGCGGCGGCGGCGTGACAAACTGTGACAGAACTCGAAACTCTAAAGGACTAGACGCTAAGACCAGCAACTAGACACGACGATGCAACCGCAAATTCAACAAAGCAAAACCCTATAAAGATTATGCAAAGGCTCAGATTGGTTCGGATATGATGAACTAACCCTAATTTTTTGGCTTTTTTGTGGACTGTAGGTATGAAGAGCAAACTCGATCTAAACTACAAAAAGCTGTAAAATCTCAACGACTAACCTGGAAATCTGATACCACTTTTTAGAGGCGAAGGTGTCCCGATGTTTTCATGAGATGGTGGCTATCGTTTTCTGTGGGAGTCGACCTTGACGATCCGACTACGAACGTGCGAGACGTCACGCCTTAGCAATCGCTAAACCAACCTCCGAGGGGTTATTGACCATGCCGGAGCATGATCAACCTGACCATGAGGGTCTGTTTCCTGCGAGCAAACGAAGAACAAGCAAGAAACTGAGAATTGCAATCTGGATATTGCGGATATAAGAGGAAAGCTTTATTAATGAAGGTGGGGTTCTATGACGCCTTTTTCTGGTCGTTGAACACAAACGAAGTACACACAATTGCAGCTATGGTGGTGAACTTTCAATCTAATCAAAACCCAAAGTCTAAACGATGCCCTAAGGGCTGTATATATGGAGGAGAGAGGGGTGAATTTCGTGGCCCTTGGAGGAGGGGTCTGAAACCAACCCTAACTCTTGTTTCCCCACACATACGGACTCTGAAAACAGCCTATAATCAAGTATTTCAAAATAACATGGGGTTGTCCCAAAAATAAGGTGATGCAGCACCTAGAATAGCTTCTGGACGAAACTGATGAAGTGTCATCTTGTATATTTCGTCCAAGGCTTCATGCACTCATTATGGTGGCTTCAAAGTCCTGGAATCATCACTTGTAACTTTGTTCTTGTTCCCCTTGCGCATGCCATCATCTCCATGCTTGAACTTGCTCCAAGGTTCATCTTTCTTGTCCAAGCTAGGCCCTTCATTTGTAAACAAAACAAATATATCCAATTTAGGCAGCATCATATTCTCATGAACATTAGAATCGTTACCAAGAAACGAAAGTACCTGGTAATTCAATTGGCGTGCGCGAGCTCTAGTAATTGGTCCAATATGTATAGCAGCAGGGCTGTGGATGTAACAATGGTATTGAAATCCTCATCACATCTTCAACAACACCATCTCATCTCGAACCCTAGTTCATCTCTTGTGTTCAATCTTGTTACCGGAATTATAGATTGGTGCTTGTGGGTGACTAGTAGTGTTGATTACATCTTGTAGTTGATTACTATATGGTTTATTTGGGGGAAGATTATATGTTCAGATCTAATATGCTATTTAATACCCCTCTGAACATGAGCATGTTTATCATTTGTGAGTAGTTACTTTTGTTCTTGAGGTCACGGGAGAAATCATGTTGCAAGTAATCATGTGAACTTGATATGTGTTTGATATTTTGATAGTATGTATGTTCTGATTCCCTTAGTGGTGTCATGTGCATGTCGACTACATGACACTTCATCATATTTGGGCCTAAGGGAATGCATTGTTGAGTAGCAATTAGATGATGGGTTGCAAGAGTGACAGACGCTTAAACCCTAGTTTATGCGCTATTCCATAAGGGACCGATTGGATCCAAAAGTTTAATGCTATGGTTTAGAATTTATTCTTAATACTTTTCGTAGTTGCAGATGCTTGTGAGAGGGTTAATCATAAGGTAGGAGGTTTGTTCAAGTAAGAACAACACCTAAGCACCGGTCCACCACATATCAAATTATCAAAGTACCGAACAGGAATTAAGCCAACATGATTGTCGGTGCACAAAAGGAGGGGTCCTTTTTTGTACTCCTTTACTTGTGCGCGGGCAGTTGAAGCCACGCCTGCGGCCACACCTGGCGGGGCAGAGGAAGGAAGCAAAGCCACAAGACAACCAGAGCAACACCAAGCTAGAAACACGAAGGGCAGAAGGGCGAGGTGAGCTACCCCGGCAAGGCCCTTGCCGGACGGCCTCCACATCCCCAGCAGGAACCTTGCCAGGGCAACTTGCCCACCACTAGCAGAGCCGCCACCCTTGAACCCATGAGTTCCAACACCATCAACCACTTTGTAAACGAGGCTCGGGAGGCACCTCCATGGTGGCATTTAGATCTTTGTGGAGACCAGAAGACGACGATCCTCAGCAAGATCCTTGCCAAGCATACCTGCGAGACCCCCGGCAAGACCCTTGCCGAGGACGCCCACGGCGCCACGACAAGACCCTTGTCGTGGCTCCGGCAAGACTCTTGCCGAAAACATCCGCAGGGCCGCAGCCAGGCCCAGATCTGCCAAGACTCCACCGCCGTTCCCATGCAGCTGCCAGCCCAACAGCTAGGCAGGCAATTGCGTGGCGACGTGCGACCTCTAGGCCAACTCGGCAAGCACCTGTGTGGTGGCATGCAGATCGTCGTGAAGACACTGTCACCGCACCAACTCAGCAGCCAGCCAGCGTGGCGCTACGCGCCTCATCAGTCCGGACACGCGTCGAAGCCAAGCGAGGCGGCGACAGCTGGGACGAGCTTCCTTGTCGTCCCCGATAAAGCGAGAAGGGCACATCGGCAGTGCATTAAATGTGTTTTGTCCTACAGTGCCAGTAGATAGACTCGACCACTATATAGCTTCCCACCTCCTGTGTGCCACTATGGAAGCCCCTTTGGCTATAAAAGGAGGCCCGCGACATACTGAGAGAGGATTCCGATTTTTTGGACCCTGCACGCCTTGTAGGTAGTCCAAGAACACCAGATAAACAGAAACCAGCAGGAGTAGGGTATTACACATCACTTGCGGCCCGAACCTAGATAATCCCCCAGTGTTAATCTCTCAATCCCACCTCTTCCCACAGCCCCACGCCCGCCAATCTTAGCAAAAAGGGATTCCTCGTGATCCTGTAGGTGTCGTTTCCCCCGACATCTTTGGCGCGCCAAGTAGGGGGCGCAACCTGTGAAAATCCAGTTTGAAGGTTAGCACACCGACTTCATCATCACCATGGCCCCCAAGAGAAATGGGACCACAGCGATTGGCTCGTCCGGGGCCAGCCCGTCCGCGCCAGCACGAGCAGACGGCCAGGTGCCCACGGATGGGGCTGAAGACGTGGCCCGTGAGCGTTCACGACATTCTGGCGATCGAAGCCAGGCGAGCGGCGTCATCCGAATCCGAGACGACGAGCCACGCACCGCTGGGTCTGGGGGCGAGGCCGTGCTACCCATGGGCGGCATGGCAGCCTCTACGGCACACCAGCTGGCGCCTGCACCACGCCCTTCCCAGGTCACACGCAATGAGCCACACCGCAATGCCAGAGCCCCCGGGCCCCGCCGCGGAAAGAGCCCTATGCGCCACTCGCAAGACGAACCAGGCCGGCGTGCGTGCTCAGACGCCGGTGCAGGCGGCACGTGACCGCGAGACCATGACAGAGCCCCTTCTAACCCGGTTAGAAGTCGGACCGCATCACGGTCTACGCAGATCTCGTAGCCGTCTATGCCAGCAGAAGCGTTGGCGCGCGTGCAGCTGCTCCTCGACTCCCCCCACTGTGGAGAAGCTCGATCAGTGGAGAGCCACCATCTGAAGCCTTGTCAGCTTCGCCAATAAAGACTACCAGAGCCCGTTGATGGAGGCCTATGTGGATGAAGTGAGGAAGTTGGAAGAGCACTTTGACGGATTGCAAGCAAAGCATGTTCCCCGAGCGGAGAACGACATTGCTAACAACCTGTCAAAACGTGCTGCCCTCAAGTTGCCTGTGGAACCAGGTACGTTTGTGCTTTAGTTAACTCACCCATCCGTTGAACCATCAGCAGGACAGAACAAACGAATGAAGGCGGGCCCCGGCAAGTACTTTCCTGCTGAGCTCCCAGGAGCCGCCGGCAAGGACATTGCTGGGAGTCCCAAGCTTGCCGGAGGGCAGCAACCCTCGGCAGGCCTCACGCCCTGGCCATAGAAGCAGCTGCCCTAACGGTCGAAGGTGAGCCTTTACTCCTTGCCGTCGAGCCCCAAGCTCCGGCATGGGCACATCCCACCATCCATTTCCTCCAAACAGGAGAGCTTACCGAGGAGCAGGAAGAAGCAGAGAAAGTAGCCCACCAGTCCAGCATGTACCAGTTTGTGGATGATGCCCTCTATAGGAGAAGACCAAACGGTGTGAAATTGATGTGCATTCCTCAAGAGGACGGACTGAGGCTGTTCGCAGAGATACATTGAGGAATGTGTGGCTCCCACATAGGGTCAAGGGCTCTTGCGGGCAAAGCATTCCAGCAAGGTTTCTTCTGGCCCACTGCCCTCCAGGATGCAACTGCACTAGTAACCAAGTGTGAAGCCTGCCCGTTCCATTCAAAGAAGCTTCATCAACCCGCCCAAGCTCTTCAGAGAATCCCTCTTTCCTGGCCATTTTAGTATGGGGGCTCGACATACTGGGCCCCTTTCCCCGTGCTACCGGAGGCTTTGAGTACTTGTACATCACGATCGACAAGTTCACAAAGTGGCTGGAAGTGGAGCCAGTGAGAAAGGTAACAGCACAGTCAGCCTTCAAGTTCTTCAAGGGACTAGTCTGCCATTTCGGTGTGCCGAACAGAGTCATCACCGATAACGGTACGCAGTTCATGAGCTGCACCTTCATGCAGTACATTCAAGACCTCAACAGCAAGGTTTGTTTTGCTTCTGTTGCCCATCCCAGAAGTAACGGCCAGGCTGAGAGGGCGAATGCGGAAGTGCTGCGGGGCCTCAAAACCAGAATTTTTGACAAGCAGCATAAGTGCGGAAGGCGATGGATTGATGAATTGCCAACGGTTCTTTGGTCAATCAGGATGACACCAAATCGAGCCACTGGCAAGACACCCTTTGTTCTGGTATACGGGGCAGACGCAGTTCTCCCCACTGAACTCATATATGGATCACCTCGAGTGCTCGCTTATGATGAGCTTGAGCAAGAGCAGTTGCACCAAGATGATGCGACGCTCCTTGATGAAGATCGTCTTCGGGCTGCTGTGCGAGCCGCTCGCTACCAGCAAGCCTTGCGCCGCTATCATAGATGCAAGGTTCACGCCCGAAGCCTTGCGGAAGGCGACCTTGTTCTTCGGTGGATCCAATCCCCCAAGAATCCAAACAAGTTGACACCGAAGTGGGAAGGCCCTTATCGGGTAATACGAGTCACCAGGCCTGGCACAGTCCACCTAGAGACCGAAGATGGCATTCCGGTGAGCAACTCCTGGAATATCGAACATCTTCGCAAGTTTTACCCCTAAGGTGCGGTTGCCGGGAGACCCGGCAACCCCCGTTTCGTACTAGCCTTGCCGCCGAGGCATGTAACCCTATCTACGGAGCCAGGCGCAGACCCTGTGCACAGTCAGGGAAAAGGAATCCCTTAGTATGTATAGTTTCTTGTCGATTTCCATGTTGGTGTATATACGTATATGCATGCTTGTCCAGGGTACTATACTGCTTTTTAATTCCAGTAAATGTTAGTGGACCGTCGAGGTTCCATGATTTTGTCCTCGCTTCTTTCCAGCCACGGCAAGGACGCGCGACCCCACCAAGGACCCAACTCCGGCAAGAAGCTGAGAAGACCGCCCGGCACAGCGATCCCTAGCAAACCAAACAGATAAAGTTTTCCTCTTGCCCATTCGTATTCGTAACCTGTGACTTGTGCATTAGAAAACCTCGCCACTCGTCTTTAAGGACTTGGGGGCTCCCATTTCCGACTCGAACGCTCCTTCGGTTAGAATAGTCGTGGTGACCCTTGTCAAAAAGAGGTGGACGGGGGGTTGGGCCCTTTGTCTGTAACCCGGCAGATGTGATTATCTGGCAAGCGCAAGGGGCGCCGGCAAGGTGGCTTGCCAGAAGGACTCGTTTATCTACACTAAGGAGGCATTTCGCCTCTACACGAACATACACGTGCACGAGTTACTGGCAGGACTAGACTTTTTCATTAATATGTTGATGCGAGTACAAAGGTTACATGATACAAGCATGGGCTTGAGAGATTACATTATATAGAAATTAAGATTTGGCAAGTGCCTACAATTTAAAAAGAAAGATAGGTTCCTCGTGATCTCCGTTCTTTCCCCTTTCCTCCCAGGTGCGGCAGGCGAAGGCAAAAAGAAGTGGTGAGGAACGTGCCGATGGAGAGCTTGACGAGGAAGACCCTCGGCAGGGCGCGGGGCCGAGGGAGGGGGAGGCGCGGTCAGTCGGAGTCGGCATCCTGCCGCTTGACGCCCTCGTCGTCGTTGTCACTGTCCTCCTCGTCACTCCCGCTCGAGGAGGAGGTTTCGCCGTCAGAGGAGCTCTCCGCACAACACCTTAAGCGAGTTCCCAAGAGACCAAAGACCTTGACGAAGAGCAGACCATCCTCCATCAATTTAAATTGGAGGACGAGCCCCTCCGACAGACTATGAGCGCGAGCGAAGGTCTTCCATCCATGGCGGAGATACATAACATGAGGGGCTGTGATGAGGACATCAATACCATTGTTACACCCACAGCCCCTACTGTTACATATACTGGACCAATTACTAGAGCTCGCGCACGCCTATTAAATTAACAGGTACTTTCGTTTCTTGGTAATGATTCTAATGTTCATGAGATTATGATGCTGCCTAAATTGGATACATTTGTTTTGCTTACAAATGAAGGGCCTAGCTTGGAGGCCGCGGCCTGGCCCCCCACCTCGCCCTCAAGTGGCTGGCTCCGCCACCACAAGATCTTGGGAAGGAACGGTGCGCTGTCGAGCGGAGGCCCTCGTCGCCGCCATCGGAGCACCAACACGCCCTCTCGCCATGACGGAAGGGAGGAAAGGAGTTGAGGTGGAGGAAATGAGTGCTAAAGGATCGAAGGACGCCGTCCCCTCCCCTTATTCTTATATAGGGGCGGGGCCAAGGCGCGGTCGCCCCGCTCAACCAATCCGGCCGGCAAGGGGCGCAGAGAATCGGGACCGACCCGCTGCCCCAATTAGCGACGACCCAGTTTCCCGCCTCCACATTATGGCATGTGCCCTCCGTGTCCACCACCTACCCTCCCTGGGGCATGGAGGACATGTGGCAAGCGGACCAGAATCAAGAGGATGACTGAAGCGACCGCATTCCACCCCGTGACCATGGGGCGCGGGCACCTTGAAGGCCGCGACCTGAGTCCACCTAGTAAATGAGTCGCGCCCCTGCATTTTCCCCCCTTTTATGGGGAAGGCGTGGGCGCCTCTTTACCATTTACCATGATGTGACACATGAGGAGAGCAACCGCCCCACGCATGACCCCCACGTCACGCACGACCCCCACATCGCGTGTTCAACATGGGTCGTGAGGAAATGCGACGGGCGAGGGAGTTACTGCGGTACAACTCAGCCCCGCGTGCCCGCGCACCATTTTGGGCCAAGTCCAACAATGCGTCACGCTTATGTATGGCCCAAGCCCAAGGGCTCCTGCGGTGCACAAAAGGAGGGGTCCTTTTTTGTACCCCTTTACTTGTGCGCGGGCAGTTGAAGCCGCGCCTGTGGCCATGCCTGCCAGGGCAGAGGAAGGAAGCGAAGCCACAGGACAACCAGAGCAACACTAAGACAAAAACACGAAGGGCAGAAGGGCAAGGTGAGCTCCCCGGGCAAGGCCCTTGCCGAGACGGCCTCCACAGCCCTGGCAGGAACCTTGCCGAGGCAACTTGCCCAACACCAGCAGAGCACACACCAGAGAGAAGATCCAAGAGTTCCAACACCGTCAACCACTTTGGAACCGAGGCTCGGGAGGCACCTCCATGGTGGCATGCAGATCTTTATGGAGACCAGAAGACGATGATCCTCGGCAAGATCCTTGCCAAGGATACCTGCGAGACCCCCGGCAAGACCCTTGCCGGGGACGACCATGAAGCCACGACAAAACCCTTGCCATGGCTCGAGCAAGACTCTTGCCGAAAACATCCGCGGGGCCGCAACCAGGCCCACATCTGCCAAGACTCCACCGCAGTTCCCATGCAGGTGCCAGCCCACCAGCTAGGCAGGCACCTTCGTGGCGACGTGCGGCCTCTAGGCCAACTCGGCAGGCACCTGCATGGTGGCATGCAGATCTTCGTGAAGAATCTGCCACCGCACCAACTCAGCAGCCACCCAGCGTGGCGCTATGCGCCTCATCAGTCCGGAGGCGCGTCGAAGCTAGGAGAGGCGACGACATCTGGGACGAGCTTCCTTGTCATCCCCGATAAAGCAAGAAGGGCACGTTGGCAGCGTATTAAATGTGTTTTTTCCTACAGTGCCAGGAGATAGACTCGACCACTGTATAGCTTTCCAACTCCTGTGTGCCACTGTGGCAGCCCCTTTGGCTATAGAAGGAGGCCCATGGCGTACTGAGGGAGGATTCGGATTTTTTCGACCCTGCACGCCTTGTAGCTAGTCCAAGAACACCAGATAAATAGAAACTAGCAGGTGTAGGGTATTACGCATCAGTTGCGGCCCGAACTTGGATAATCCCCCCATATTAATCTCTCAATCCCGCTCTTTCCACAGCCCCGCGCCCGCCAACCGTAGCAAAAAGGGATTCCTCATGATCCCGTAGGTGTCGTTTCCCTCGACAATGATGAAAGTGACTAGATGATAATCCCGTGTACCCTCAAGAACACTTTGCTTATCATAAGAGACCGTTTTGGCCCGTCCTTTGCCTCAAAAGGATTGGGCTACCTTGCTGCAGTTTTGTTACTACTATCTTTACTTGCTCGTTACAAATTACCTTGCTATCAAACTACTCTGTTACCTACAATTTCAGCACTTGCACAGTTACCTCGTTGAAAACCACTTGTCATTTCCTTTTGCTCCTCGTTGGGTTCGACACTCTTACTTATTGAAAAGAGCTACAATTGATCCCCTATACTTGTGGGTCATTTGGCGCTAAGCCAAGAGATACTGCAATTTGTCAAAATATGCAGGTAAAAATCACTAGCACTATCTAATTTTTGCAACTAAAATCACTAGCGTTATCTAATTTATGCACGTGTTCGCTACGCACTCACCGTACGATGTGTGCTAGTAGCTATGTGAAATGATGGTAGGCATGCCAGCAGTCCGCCGCGCAGGCTCACCGAGAGGCGATCCAGCCCTTTGACCGTCGCCCACCTCGCTCCCACTCCTCCATATTAATGGCGTGTTCGCCTCGCTCCACGAAATGATGGTATATCACCAGGAAGCTAGACAGCCTTTGATCGCCACCCGCTGAGGGAGTCCTGGATTAAGGGGTCCTCGGGCATCTGGCCTGTTATCTATTGGGCCGGATTGATGGGCTATGAAGACATGAAGACCGAAGACCATGCCTGTGTCTGGATTGGACTCTCCTTGGCGTGGAAGGCAAGCTTGGCGACCGACTATGAAGATTCCTTCTTATGTAACCGACTATATGTAAACCCTAGATCCCCTCGATGTCTATATAAACCGGAGGGGATAGTCTGGAACGGACACATTCATTACCATAGTCATATAGGCTAGGATTTTAGGGTTTAGCGATCACGATCTCGTGGTAGATCAACTCTTGTAACACCCATATTCATCAATATCAATCAAGTAGGATGTAGGGTATTACCTCCATAGAGAGGGCCCGAACCTGGGTAAACATTGTGTCCCCTGTCTCCTGTTACCATCGATCCTAGACGCACAGTTCGGGACCCCCTACCCGAGATCCGCCGGTTTTGACACCGGCATTGGTGTTTCATTGAGAGTTCCACTGTGCCGTGGACGAAGGGTTCGATGGCCCCTTCAATCGTCTATAGCGACGCTGTCCAAGGAGAAACCTTCCTCCTCGGATAGATTTTCGTGTTCAGTGGCTTCATACTGCGGGCCAACTCGCTCGGCCATCTGGAGAAGATCGATAGCTACACCCCTGGCCACCAGATCAGATTTGGGAACTTGAACTACGTCGCAGATATCTGTGGAGACTTGATCTTCAATGGATTAGAGACCGCAGCGATCGTTCCCCTTCGCTCTGAGGAACATGACTCAAATCTGTCATTGGATCACATCTAGGAGATGGTCCCGGTTGCTGTAACAGCCTTAGAACTAGAGTAGATCGTGCCATCCGAAGCCACAGAGTCCGCGGCATTGGAGCCGCACACGGACTTGGCACCCCGCGATATCTGCATCAGTGGAACTCTGGATTCGTCTCCAGCTATAAATTTCGGGCCATGTATGCTTGCGGACACTGAGCTAGATCGGTAATAGATCTTCAAATTCAGTGCCGCAGACATCTTTCAGCACTCACCTTTGGGCGATGTGACAAACTCTTAAATGAGGCCCTGCACAACGACGGATTGGAAGACTACAACTACCTTCCACTCTCCAAGGATGAGGAAAGCCTCGGCGATGAAGACTTCATCATACCCGAAGAGCCCCTCGAATAGGAGCGCTTTAAGCACGGGCTGATAGCTACGGTAAGGAGCCTGAAAAAAAAGTAGCAACAGCTTCAAGCTGACCAAGACCTACTCAACGACAGATGGACCGAAGTCCTGGTCGTCGAAGAATACGGCCTTAGTGGCCCAGCCAAAAGCTACCCAAAGCATAGATGGCTCTACCAGTCCGATGACAGGGTGTCGGGGCCCATACCATCGTCACACAACACGGCAGGTCACTGACAACTCTGTCCAGATAAAAAGGCAACTCAAGCTGAACACCAGACCGCCCCACCTCGCCATAAAGGCAAGAACAACGCAGGCTAGGATTACCCAAACAACCTGCAGAGGGACTGGGACAATAAAGTAGGAAGCGCAAGACCGATCTACGGATCACAAAAACATGCTTCAACAGGCGACGATGGCTACCTATTCGGACGTGTCACACCTCACCGCGACCAGGCCGAAAACCGCATTGGGACTCCTTCGGAATTACCCCACAGGGTGGCCCAACATAGAGGCGCCGCACACCCGCTTTGCTTCACTGATGAGTTAATGGATCATGAATTTCCCAAAGGATTCAAATCCGTCAACATTGAATCATACGACGGGACAACCGATCCTACAGTATGGATAGAAGATTTCATCCTCTACATCCATATGGCCCCTGGAGACAACCTCCACGCCATTAAATACCTCCCACTAAAACTAAAAGGACCAGCTCGGTACTGGTTAAACAGCTTGCCTAAAAATTCCATAGGCAGCTGGAGGGACTTGGAGGAGGCCTTCCTCGATAACTTCCAAGGAACACATGTCCGACCACCGGATGCCGATGACCTAAGTCACATCATCCAGCAGCCCGGCAAATCAGCCAGGGAGCTCTAGACCCAGTTCTTAGTCAAAAAGAACCAAATTGTCAACTGTCTGGACACGGAAGCCCTCGCGGCTTTCAGACACAGCGTCCGGGACGAATGGCTTGCACGCTACCTCGGCAAAGAAGGACCTAAATCCATGACAGCCCTCACTGCTCTGATGACTCGCTTTTGCGCGGGAGAAGACAGCTGGCTCGCTCGTAGAAGCAATGGTGCCAACAACCAGTGCACCTCTGAAATCCGAGACGCCAACGGAAAGCCACGGGGAAGCAAAAACAACAGCCACACTGACAATGAAAGATCAGGCAACACTACGGTCAACGCCGGATTCATCAACCCCAAGCCCGGTCAGCAGAAGAAGCCATCCACGGCGAACCGAGATGAACCATCCAACTTGGACAAGATTTTTGACCGACCTTGCCAGATTCATGGCCATCCCGACAAACCAGCCAATCACACCAACAGAAATTATTGGGTCTTTAAACAGGCCGGCAAGCTCAACGCCGAACATAGGGGAAGGAAGCCGCCAAGCGACAGGGATGATGGAAAGGTTCACCAACGAAAAACCGGCGGTTTGAAGCAGTCTCCACCCGAGGATTGACTACCCCTAGAACGGCAATAGCAACCCGACTTCCGCCGCCAACTCCGTAAACCTACAAAGTTTGTACCACGCGTACATCATTACGCACTCAAGATACCATGGGCATCGGCGGAAGCACAATACGGACAAGCATGCGAGCACTTCAGTAACTTTTTTCTATGTAGAACTATTTACTTCCTTTTTTATTATTTCCTCTTTCGATATCCTTAAAAAAACAGGTGACGAATCGGATAAAAATCGGAAAACGGCTCTATCGGAGTCCGGATCCGTATACTCACCTAAGGGGCTATGTCCATCAAGGACTACCCCCACCGACGACTGGCGGCGCAGACATGCGACAGGAGGTCCAAAATAACTTTTTGTAGACCGCACTCTCTATTTTTCGAGCCTGTACTATGCCTATTCCTCCGCCTCCAACCCCGAGCATGTGAAATAGTCGGGGGGGTGGCTTTTATATACATATATCATAAGTAATTATCGGCATATCGCTCAGTTACCAGTAAACAATATCCGAGTTAGTCATCCGTATGGTTTTCTCGATAACTATGGCTCCTACAGTTATTTCACAAAATACCTTGGCCTAACTGGCCAGGGGCTCGGTGTGGGAACAAATGAGTTGCCAGTAAAAGTCCGAACAGCTCTATAGCACACTTCGGCGTCGCAAGTTTGGCCTTATATGCATCAGCTCCGAATCATTGCCTTGGGTTAATAGTTGGGTTGCCCGGCTCCTGTGCTTGCTACCCTACGTTCCGCTCTATCGGCTAGGGTAGTAAAGGGAGAACTACTGCGATTGTGCCCTGGTCTAAACCGGACGAGCACCTCAGTAGAGAAAGCCGAAAACTGACTGTCATGATGTGGCGTGAGCTGGTCAACCACTTGACGACTTATTAGAATCTTTAGCGATTCTCCGTGTCACACGAGGGATCTTTTTCAGGTCAAATATGTAAAGGTACCATACGCCGCATACATACTAGGGGCTATGTCGTAGCTCCGCCATAAAACTCCTATGTCTAAGTGAAAGTGTTAACGCCTTATAGGCTGATTGTCTAGTTCGCCACATTAGCATCTCCTTCATGGACCAAGACATTGGATAAAGAGTGATTAAATGCTTTTCCGAACACCCCTGTACTTCCTATGAGGGGGCTGAAGCCGACGACTGGAAAACTTTCAGATTATATCAAAACGGCCGCACAGGAGGAATTCAAAGCTTTCAAGCAAAACATAAATAGATTAACTATAAAATTGTTTTTACAATTTTCATACACCTCAATCAAACATTATGTCTTTCGAGCACTGACCCTCTACAAAGCGGGCGGCCTCTAGGACGTCTTCAAAATAATGCTCCGGTTCCGGATGGTCCTTGCCTTTGGGTGGACCCTTCGTCACAACATCCAGCCTTCATCTTCCCCTAGAACGTCTTGACTCGGGGAAAAGCCATCCGTGCACCCTCAATGCATGTAGACCGCTTCACATCATCGATACGCGGCACCGCATCAACAGGCCTTTGCACTAAACCGAAATAGCTATTTGGAACAGGCTCGGTTGGCCACAACCGGACTATGACGTCCTTCATGGTAGCACCGGACATCCTATGAAGTTTGGCTCATTGGGACATCTGTTCATTAAGCAATAAAGGGTGCTTTGACGTGCCAAATTGCGACCAAAAAAGCTTCTCCCTTGCATATCCATCCCGCGCTTGGTAATATTGTGCCGCATCAGCAGAACTCTTCGGCAAATCCAAGAACTCGTCCGAAGAATTCCATACTTTGTTGAGCTGGGCATAGTTCGGGTCGCCGAACTTGGTTTGTAGCAGAAAGGGCTTTCCAGCCGCAATCTCCCTCACCCGTCGAACCTCCTCACAGGCCGCTCTGCATTCTGAACGCGCTCCTCTTGCCTCTTGTAAGGCCTTCGCTAAATCAGCCGTTAAGGCTTCATTCTTATTCTCCAGAAATTCACAGCGGCCGGTAGCATTCTCCAGCTCGAGCGTCACCCTGGATATCTTATCGTCATCTTGGCACCGTGCAGCTCGTTCGACTTCTAATTCAGCCGATGCCTTTTCGGCAGCAGCATCGCTACACCAGGCCCGCTCCTTGTCCCGGGCCTGCTCCGCTTGAAGAACTTCAACAGCGGCAATACTATTTGCAGCCAAATTTCAGCGTTATGCTTACAACTACAAATATGTATGAGGATTGCACCTAATACATACCTTGCGACTCCTCAAGATGCATATTGATTAAAGCAAGATCATCCCCTGCCACATCAAGCTTCCGCTGCAAATCGGCAATCTCCATAGTCCGGGAAGTGGCCAAAGGGGAAGCAGCCTGCGTTCAAGGTTTATCAGGTCAGTCCTCAAATGATCCTTTTTCGATCCTCCTTTTTGCTTCCCAACGGAAGCCAATCCGAGTATCAGGGGCTACTACCTATACACAGGCGTATCTTCACAAATGACACATAGCTGAAAACATTATGTTACAAACCTCAAAGCCCTTCAGTAGGCTCATGTAGGCTTCATTTAGTCCGCTCTTCGCGGACGAAATCTTATCAATCACCGTACCCATCAAGGTATGATGTTCCCCCGAGAGGGATGCTTTCCGCAACATGTCTCGCAACATATCCGGAGTCTCCGGGTTTCCGGAAACTGTTCCAATGGCATGATCATCCTTCGAAGGAATCTGCTCGCCCGCCTCCAAAATCGTTGTCGGCTGTGAACTGGATAGTCCGGGGCCCTCGTTACCATCAGTCCCGGAATCCTGGATGGTCGGAGGTCCACCTTGGGGTACCGCCTCTTCTGTCCCCTGGTCTAAAGGGACCCTCCGCGATGACACTTCAGAGTCATCCGCCTTGATGGGCGAGGAGGTTGGAGGAGGCGTCTCGCTCTCCATCATCTCTGGAAGAAGACTCCCCGAAGAAGAGGATCGCCCAGAAAAACTCTGTGTCGACCTGTAAAAATGCATGAATGCGTTACGGTAACATCAACAGAACAAGACGCTATCAAGGCACTCAGAATTCTCTTATGGTTCGGCCGGGGGTTTGTCCCCTTTTTGGAGCTGCTCAACGGCATCATCTTCCAAGCCCAAACTGATCGACGGTGGCATCTTGCCCTTCTTGAAAGACCGCCCCTCCTGATCTTCGGAGGCAGCCCTTTTCCTCCAGTTTGGAGAAGGAACACTGGGTCCTTTCCTGCGTCCATCTTCGGGCGAGGAAAGGTCGATTTATCTGGACTCAGTGTCCGACTTGCCTCCAGAACCAAGGTCATCTTGGGTCTTCTCACCCTCCCCTGCTGATGCCTGGTATGGCGCCAAGGCCAGCATCCTTGTTAACACAGGAGTAGCTGAGTCTTCAGGAAGGGGAGCAGGACACCTAAGAAATTGCACCTTCTTTATCCAGCCCTGAAAAAGGATGATACCGTTGGTTTCTTGCCACTGGATATCTGATTATAAGATATTCGGCAAACGTGTACTTACCAGGGTGTCCGGATGGTTGCAGTCTAGGCCGACATCTCTGGCGGTGTCCGACCATTGCCTTCGTTTTCCGAAGACTAATTTCCACATTCCTTCGTGCGTTGTGCCGAAGAAGTTCTGAAGAGTCCGCGACCCTTCTGGATTGAACTTCCATAGGCAGAGAGGCCATCGCTGGCACGGCAGGGTCCGACGAACTAGCTTTATATGAACGACACTGGCTATGTCAATGTCCCTCTCAGTGAGGTTCTGGATGCGACTTTGTAGAGTTTGAACATCATTTGTTGATCCCCAATCTAGCCCCTTATTAATCCACGATGCAAGTTGATTTGGAGGGCCAGGTCGAAATATGGGTGTAACACCCCAGATATGATTTCCCCAATATGTACTCCAACTCTGCCGTTTCCGACGTTAAGTTATTTTATTTTCGGGTTCGGGTTTTTGTCTTCGTGTGTTGTTATCGTTGTCATTGCAATCTCATATCATGTCATCATGTGCATTGCATTTGCATACGTGTTCATCTCATGCATTCAGCATTTTCCCCGTTGTCCGTTTTGCATTCCGGCGCTCCGTTCTCCTTCCGGTGGTCATTTCTACCTTTTCTTTCGTGTGTGGGATTAATCATTTCCGGAATTGGACCGAGACTTGCCAAGCGGCCTTGGTTTAACTACCGGTAGACCGCCTGTCAATGTTTCGTACCATTTGGACTTCGTTTGATGCTCCAACGGTTAACCGAGGACCGAAAAGGCTCGTGTGTGTGCAGCCCAACACCTCTCCAAGTTGGCCCAAAAACCACCAAAACCCTCTCCATCATCTAGAGCGCTCGATCACGATCGCGTGGCCGAAAACCACACCTCATTTGGACACTCCTAGCTCCCTCTATGCCTATAAATAGACCCCTCCTCGAAATTCCGGACCCCCCTCGTCCAAACCCTAAAAAAAACGTCCCCGCCGCCACCGGACGTGTCCGTCCGCCGCCGGACATGCCGCGCCGCCGCCCACGCCCATCCATAGGGCGCCACGTGGCACCGCCGGCGCCTCATCCGCCACGGCCCGCCCGGGCCGTGGGAGCCCCCCTAGGGCCCGTAGCACCGCACGCGCCCCGCGCCCCTTCTTCCCCGTGGCCGACGTCGCTCCCTCGCCGGCCGGCGCCGCCGCGCCGCCGCGGACCACAACGCCGACCACCGCCTCCTCAAGTCCGTGCCACCGCGACGCCGCTCCCCTCGCCGGCCGCCGCCCCACATAGCCGGTTCCGCGCCGCACGGACCTCGACGGCCCGGGATCCGCCGTCTCCTCCTTCCCCGGCGGCCCCCAACCTCCTCTCCGGCAAGCTACAAAATTTTTCGGCGAACCTCGAAGTCCGCGCCCGGCCGGATCTGGATCTGGAAGATTGCCTCGGTTGACTTTTTGCCTCAAGCCCTAGATATTTTGCCCCTGTTCATCGCATTGTAACTTTGCATCCGTAGCTCCGTTTTGGGCATATAGCATATCAAAATGTTCATCTCAGAGAGCACATCATTTCATCTCATTGCATCATTTTCATTTGAGTTCATCTTGATGCCCGAAATTCTGTTAGAAGAGTGCTATTTGAGATAATTGTTAGATCTGCTGCTCCAATTAGATATTTGTCATTTTTGCCATGATTATTGTGTGCATGATATGCCCCTGAGCTCTTCATGAGTTTTGTTATATGTTTTGCCATATATCCAGAGGTGCAACCCATGTATTTTTGTGATGTGTGTGGTGACTAGCACAATCTTGCAAAGTGGTGCATTCGTTAATGCTGATTTCAGGGACTTAGTATTTCCACTAAGTCCTTGATCTGTCATTCTGATTATGCCATATGTTCATGTTGTTTCCTAGTGATCGGTGCCTCTTTTGAGGATGATCAGTAAGGATGTTTTGTTAATCTTGTAGTGCTCTATTCACCCATGTATTTGTTTGCAATTATGGAGCAACCTAGCTTGAGTCAATCGAGCTCTACTTTTGTCATTTCGTGAATCTGGGCAGATTGTCTACTTGTTAGCAATTTTGCCGAGGATGTTGTAGTTGGTCCGTGCATGCTATGTTATTGTTCTTGCCATGTATAGCTTGTATTTTGTGTATTCTTGATGGGTGTATGCTTAGATTGTCATGACTTGCTCTGTAGTGAGCGCATCATGCTCGTAAACATGCCTACTTGATATCTGTTTCAGCATGCTCCAGTTTTCACTTTCTGAGAACTGATTATGTTTTTGCCATGTTCACATGCTTGCAAATGTATTTTCTGATACCTTTTGGCTCAAGGTCACTAAGGGACTTTTGTTAGCTCTTTGAGTAGCTCCATGCCATGCTTTACTTTGCCATGTTCAGGTCTTGTAGCATATAGTTGTCATGCTCCAAAGTGTGCTATCTGATCTGAAATTCTAGACCAGTGTTAATTTCACTAAGTCTGAAATCTGTTTACCAAATGCATTTTTGCCATGCTTGTTTGAACCTGTTAATGGATGAATTGGCTGTAGCTCAGTGCTAGTCTTTTGTTAAGCATCATGAATGGATCCCTTTCATGTATTTTGATTCCATGTTTGGGTGCTGTAGCATGTTCATCTTGTTGCATTTAGATGGATACTTGCTGTAAATCGCAGAACGTGGTCATATTTGAATTGCTTGCCATTTCCAAACCGTAACTCTGATTCCGGTGATCTTTATATCGTTTTCAAGAGATTTCATCTCATCTTTCCAGTGGCACACTTGGATTTCTAAGTTGAGGCCAGGTTCATTAATTCCTTGTCAAATCTTGCATATGCATCACATATTTGCATCCTGCATAGCATACCATCTTTGCATCATGTTGTTTGAGTTTGCACGTGGTTGATTGTGTCCTTGTTGCTTTTTTGTCTTGTTTGGGTAGAGCCGGGAGATGAGTTCGTTAACGAGGAGCCCGTTGAGTTTGCTTTCGAGGATCCAGTCACTCTGACAACTTTGCAGGCAAGATGATCATACCCTCGAAATCACTACTATCTTTGCTTTGCTAGATGCTCGCTCTTTTGCTATGCCTATGCTACGATGCCTACCACTTGCTTATCATGCCTCCCAAATTGCCATGTCAAACCTCTAACCCACCATGTCCTAGCAAACCGTTGATTGGCTATGTTACCGCTTTGCTCAGCCCCTCTTATAGCGTTGCTAGTTGCAGGTGAAGATTGGAGACCATTCCTTGTTGGAACATTATTTACTTGTTGGGATATCATTATATTGCCATGTTATCTTAATGCATCTATATACTTGGTAAAGGGTGGAAGGCTCGGCCTCTCGCCTAGTGTTTTGTTCCACTCTTGCCGCCCTAGTTTCCGTCATATCGGTGTTATGTTCCCGGATTTTGCGTTCCTTACGCGGTTGGGTGATAATGGGAACCCCTTGATAGTTCGCCTTGATTAAAGCTTTTCCAGCAATGCCCAACCTTGGTTTTACCATTTGCCACTAGCCTCTTTTTCCCTTGGGTTTCCGGAGCCCGAGGGTCATCTTATTTAAACCCCCCCGGGCCAGTGCTCCTCTGAGTGTTGGTCCAACCTAGAGCCCCTTGCAGCGCCACCTCGGGGAAACTCGAGGGCTGGTTTTAGTTGTGGATTGCTTATCCGAGTGTGCCCTGAGAACGAGATATGTGCAGCTCCTATCGGGATTTGTCGGCACATTCGGGCGGTGTTGCTGGATTTGTTTTAACTTGTCGAAGTGTCTTGTAGAACCGGATACCGAGTCTGATCGGAATGTCTCGGGAGAAGGTCTATTCCTTCGTTGACCGTGAGAGCTTGTCATGGGCTAAGTTGGGACTCCCCTGCAGGGATTTGAACTTTCGAAAGCCGTGCCCGCGGTTATGGGCAGATGGGAATTTGTTAATGTCCGGTTGTAGATAACTTGAACCTTAACTTAATTAAAATGAATCAATAGTGTGAGTTACCGTGATGGTCTCTTCTCGGCGGAGTCCGGGAAGTGAACACGGTGTTGGAGTAATGCTTGCCGCAGGATGTTCTCTAGTTACTCGTTCGTGCTTTGCCTCCTCTTCCCGCTCTCTTTTGCGAACAGGTTAGCCACCATATATGTTAGTCTTTTGCTGCAGCTCCACATATTTTACCTTGCCTTACCTATGAGCTTAAATAGTCTTGATCGCGAGGGTGCGAGATTGCTGAGTCCCTGTGGCTCATAGATTACTTCCAAACCAGATGCAGGGCCTGATGATTCCGCTCCAAATGACGCGCTTGGCTCAAGTGGGAGTTCGACGAGGACTCACGATACTACGTGTCTTTCCCTGATGATCAGTAGTGGTGCCCAGTTGGGGTGATCGGGACCGTGTCGCATGTTGGGATTATCTTTTATTTTGGCGCGTAGTCGGGCCATGAGTGTTTGAATGTTTAATGCTATTATGTACTTTGATTGACGTGGCGAGTGTAAGCCAACTATGTATCTCCCCTTTTATTATCCTATATTACATGGGATGTTGTGAAGATTGCCTAACTTGCGACATTGCTTTCAATGCGATTATGCCTCTAAGTCGTGCCTCGACACATGGGAGCTTAAGCCGCATCGAGGGGCGTTACAAGTTGGTAATCAGAGCCTTCCCCGACCTTAGGAGCCCCCATTGCTTGATCGTTTTTAGCAGCCGAGTTGTGTCTAGAAAAAATGTTTTGAGTCATTTAGGAATTATATATCGGAGAGTTTAGGAATTCTTTTTACTCCCCAGTCTCCTCATCACTCTATTAAGGCATCCTGACGTAGAGTTTTGACTCTTCTCTTCTCAAATTTCACTAAAAAACTTTTTTAGGATCACGCGGGTATCTTGGAATCGTTCCGATGGTTTTGTGACGAGAACATTGTTCTTGGTGCCTCCTGTCTTTAGGGGTTGTGGCAGTGTCCCGGGGAGTTGAGCTCCGAGGTGTTGTCGTCACAATTTTATCGTTGTAGTTCTGGAATACCTGAGTTTAGTTACGCCGACATCGAAAATCTCTTTTATGCAGTTCGTTGGTGAGATAACCTCGACGCCACCCAGTACTGGGGCGGGAGTTCGGGAGTATCGCCATAACTTGTATAACGGATGCTTTTCGAAGGTTGAGGTAGATGGTTTCCGAAGTTTTTCTCGGTTATGTGTTGAAGGATGGATACAGCTGGATGTAGAGATGCTAGATTTGGGTGAGATATTATGCTTCCCCTGTATCCCCAACACCTGATTGCATAACCGGAAAGGTTCGGGAGTTTCATAGGTGGGAATTCTTGTAGCTCTAGTTCTTCTTCCACGGATATTTGGTTTGAGATTGGGATTCTTACCGAGTATTCGTTCTTGATCCGTACCTTGTTGATTTATTCCTCTACCTAAATTCTAAGTGGCTTCTCAATTTATGGATATAGTGACCATTTCAAGTGGAATGCATTCGTTCTTATGTTCGGATGTGAAGACTTATGTTGCAATTTCAACCCCTTGATTCAGCTTCATTTTATCTGTCAATGTGCTAACGGTATCACCCTCTTCAGGATGGCTCCCGCTAAGAACCACCAATCAGAATCAGAATCAGGATCCGCCACCACCTCCACCTCCTCCGGAGGGATGGCAAGCTGTGATGGCCGCAACCAATGCAAACACACAGTTGATCATGCAAATTCTTCAAGAGCGCAATCAAGCGAACCAAGGCAACCAAGGCAACAATCAAAATCACTTTGCTACACTCAACCAGTTCCTTGCTAACGAGCCAAAGACTTTCAGCAATTTTGTTGAGGCAACTGATGCTCACGATTGGCTCGTGGATCTGTGCAAGCATTTTGAGTGCAGTAACGTCAGGCCTGAGGACTTTCAAGTTCGCTTCCTTCCAACTCAAAGACCAAGCTGCAGAATGGTTCCAGCAGTACAAGGATTCCAGAGTGAGGACGTGTGATTACTTGGGATGAATTCCGTCAAGACTTCAAAGCTCATCATATTCCTCAGAGCGTGGTTGAAAGCAAGCGTGAGGAATTCGCAACCTGAAGCAAGGCTCTTTGTCTGTCTATGACTACAACAAGTTGTTTCAGAAGCTCGCCCGCTTTGCTAAGCAGGACGTCCCTGATGAGAAGAGCATGATATACCAGTTCAGGGGTGGTCTCAGAGAAGAAATCCAGCTAGCTCTTGTTCTCTTTGAGCCCTTGAGATACGATGAGTTCTACACATGGCATTGAAAGCAAGAGGCCCGCTCAACTGAGGTGTGATGCTTCAAGAGAGAGATAGGGATTCTACTCCTTCTTCCTCTACTCAAGTGGCCAAAGCAGCAGAAGTATTGCCTTCCTCCTCCTCCTTCCGTCAGCAGTATCAGCAGAAGAGCAAAGGTGGCAGTGGATCTTCCCACCCACCCAACCCTGGCTTTCAGAACAAGACTTCGTCTCATGCTCCAAGACCAAGTTCTCCGTATCACCGTCCGCTTTCAAAGGTCACGTGCAACAAGTGCCAACAGAAGGGTCACTATTCCAACAAAGTTTCAATCAAAGGCGTCTTCCTCCTCCTCCTGTGAGATCGGCAAGTACAGCTGTGGTCAAGCATAACCCCAAGCACGCCAAGGTCAACTTGATGAACGCAGCTCAGGCAGAGGACTCGTCAGATGTCATCATGGGTAACCTTCCTGTTAACGAATATTCCTTGCAGAGTTCTTTTTTGACACTAGGTGGCATCGCATTGTTTAATGTCGAGACCTTTTGCATCTAAAGCAATGATTTTGTTACTCAAGTGTTTGTCGAAACCCAGTTGCTATTGTCTCTCCTCCGGCCCCCATCAAATGACATCTTAGTATGTGTTCCGGATTTTACAATCACTTTGGGTGACTATAAAGTTCTTGTCTTCTCCAAACGTTCTTGGTGACCTCGGACATTGATCTTATTCTCGGAATGGATTGTCTTTTCTAAGGCACAAGGCTCAGCTTGATTGTGCAGCAGGCAGATTCAATTGACTCATTCGTCTGAGGATGTAATTGTCTTTGCCGCTCGTGATGATACCATCGTCTGTTTTCTCTCAATGAGAAGGGTGAACTGGATGCTATCTCGCAAATTCCAGTCGTTTGCGAATATCAAGACGTCTTTCCAGAAGAGCTTCCAGGAATGCCTCCGCACCGGCCAGTTGAATTCGTCATTGATCTTGAGCCCGCACGGAACCTGTGTGCAAGCGTCCTTACAAGCTCGGACCTGAAGAGTTGAAGGAGCTGAAGAAGCAACTCGATATTCAAGAGAGAATGGGTCTCATCCGGCCTAGTTCTTCTCCGTGGGGTTGTGGTGTTCTTTTTGTGAAGAAGAAGGATGGAACAGGACCGACTTTGTGTTGATTACCGTCCATTGAACAAGAAGACCATCAAGAACAAATACCCACTTCCAACATCAATGAGCTGTTCGAACAACTCAAAGGTGCCCAAGTATTCTCCAAGCTTGATCTCCGTATGGGTTATCATCAGATTCGAATCCGTGAGCAAGATATTCCCAAGACGGCTTTCAGGACAAGCTTTGGTTCATATGAATACACTGTCATGTCTTTTGGCCTCGTCAACGCTCCTCCGACGTTCTCTCGCATGATGAACTTCATCTTCAACGCCTACACCAATGACTTTTTTGGTCTATCTCGACGACATTCTGGTTTTCTCGAAGAACAAGGAAGATCATGCCAAGCACTTGCGTTTGGTACTCGATAAGCTGAGGGAACACCAGTTCTACGCCAAGTTCTCCAAGTGCGAATTTTGGCTCGATGAGGTTCTTTATCTTGGTCATATCATCTCTGCCAAGGGCATTGCGGTGAATCCTGAGAAGGTGTCTGCAATTGTGAATTGGGAACCTCCTCAGAACGTGAAGCAACTCCGTAGCTTCCTCGGTCTCGCAAGGCTACTACTGTCGAAGATTCGTTGAAAACTTTTCTAAGATCGCGAAGCCTCTCTCAAATCTTCTCCAGAAGCACGTCAAGTACGTTTGGTCTCCGGAGTGTGACATTGCTTTCAACACTTTGAAAGAGAAATTGGTCACTGCTCCAGTTCTGACTCCTCCTGATGAATCCAAACCGTACGAGGTCTTGTGATGCCTCTCTCCAAGGTCTTGGCGCAGTGTTGATGCAAGAGAAGAAAGTTGTGGCTTATACCTCTCGCCAGTTGAAGCCCAACGAGAAGAACTACCCCACTCATGACCTCGAGTTGGCG
>NW_024113274.1:0-23807 GCF_003073215.2 Triticum urartu | reverse complement strand
AAAGAGAGAGATATACGGCCAGCCAGTATGCGTCTGGCTTCAAGTCTAGCCACAGGAGCAAATGTTTCATAGAAGTCAATGCCTTCCACTTGAGTATATCCTTGAGCAACGAGACGAGCTTTGTTTTTGACAACTTGACCATGCTCATCTTGCTGGTGTTGCGGTATATCCATTTGGTGCCTATTATATTGTGCTTCCATGGATCAGGACGCTTAACCAGTTCCCATACATTATTCAGCTCAAACTGTTGAAGCTCTTCTTGCATAGCTTGAATCCATTCAGGTTCCATGAAGGCTTCTTCAACTTTCTTGGGTTCTGCTATTGAGACGAATGCGGAAGTGCCCACAGAAATTTGCTAGCTGAGTTGCCCTTGAACGAGTGAGTGGACCAGGTGCATTGATGCTATCAATTATTCTTTCAATCTGCACTTCATTGGCAACGCGAGGATGTACAGGGCGAAGACTTTGCTCTTGCTGTTCATTGTTGTTGTTGGAAGGAATGTCTTCAGGCTGAGCATTGTCTTCATGTTGATCAGGTGCTGAAATGATAAGTTCTTCTTCAGGATGAGCTTCAGAAGGTATAATTTCTCCAGTTCCCATTAGCTTGATTGATTCACTGGATGGAACTTTATCTAGCACACTTGGCAGCTGCTCTCTTTGTGAGCCGTTGGTCTCATCGAACCGCACATCCACTGTTTCAACCACTTTGTAATGAAAGAGATTGAGGACTCTGTAGGAGTGCGAATCCTTTCCATATCCAAGCATAAAACCCTCATGTGCTTTTGGTGCAAATTTTGAGGTGTGATGTGGGTCCTTGATCCAGCACCTTGCGCCAAATACTCTGAAGTAACTGACATTTGGCTTTTTGCCAGTAAGGAGCTCATAAGATGTCTTGTTCAGTAGCTTGTGAAGATAAACACGATTGATTGTATGGCACGCAGTATCAATGGCTTCGGGCCAGAATTTTCTTGGGGTCTTGTATTCATCTAGCATTGTTCTGGCCATCTCAATTAGTGTTCTGTTCTTGCGTTCGACGACGCCATTCTGCTGTGGCGTGTACGGGGCTGAGAATTCATGTGTGATGCCCAAGGTATCAAGATATGTATCAAGGCCAGTGTTCTTGAATTCAGTGCCATTGTCACTTTTGATATGCTTTATCTTGGCGCCAAAATTGTTCATAGCTCGATTGGCGAAGCGTCCGAAGACATCCTGCACTTCAGTCTTGTAAAGGATTATGTGCACCCAAGTATATCTAGAATAATCATCAACAATAATGAAGCCATAGAGGCAAGCAGTAGTAGTTAGAGTTGAGTAATGAGTGGGACCGAAAAGATCCATGTGAAGCAGTTCGAAGGGTTGAGTAGTAGACATGATTGTCTTCGAGGGATGTTTGGCCCTCGTCATCTTCCCTGCTTCACAGGCACCGCATAAGTGGTCTTTCTTGAACTTGACACCCTCGATGCCTATGACATGCTTCTTCTTCGCAAGGGTGTGGAGGTTCCTCATGCCAGCATGTCCAAGCCTTCGATGCCAGAGCTAGCATTCTGAATCCTTTGCTAGAAGACATACTGCAAGCTGTGGCCCTGCTGAGAAATCTACCACGTACAAATCATCTTTTCGATACCCTTCAAACATTAGAGACTTGTTAGATTCCATTAGTACAAGGCAATGATATTTTCCAAATATTACGATCATGTTCAAATCGTAAAGCATTGAGACAGACATTAAGTTGAAGCCAAGGGATTCAACAAGCATGACTTTATCCATGTGTTGATCCCTTGAGATTGCAACTCTACCTAGACCCAATACCTTACTTTTACCAGTGTCAGCAAATGTGATGTGGCTCTTGTCGGATGGACGTAAGGTTGAGTCCATAAGAAGACTTCTTTTGCCAGTCATGTGATTTGTACACCCACTGTCAATAATCCATTCTGAAGACGCTAGTGTCGTACCCTACAGTGCAGTTAGGGGGATAGGCTTCACCAAGAGCATTGTGAAGCAAAAACATTTGACGAACCAGTGGGTTATGAAAGCTTAGATCCAGGTTAGGACTAATAGGGAGAGTAGCAAGCGATTCAGGTACGAAGTACATAGTAAGACCATTTGGGCATTTGATCTTGCGCCCTACAAGATGTTTAAGGTCCCCAGCAATAGCGTCAGACGATTTTGGTTTTCTGCTGGAGACCTTTCCCTTGGCACCGCGTGCCATGAAGTAGTAGGTAGAAGCGGAGTAGTCCTTGTCATTTGCATCGGTGTCGGTGATGAAGTCATTGTCTTCAGTGTTGAAGATGGACTTGGCAACATATGCTGTAGCCAGACTTGCGACGCCTGAGTCGGATTCCTCCTCAGACTCCACCTCCGCCTCCTCAGAAGTAGACTCCTCCTCTGAATCCATTTCCTTGCCTACAAACGCACGTGCCTTGCCAGATGAGCTCTTCTTGTGTGATGAAGACTTTGAGGATGACTTGGAAGAAGACTTTGAGTATTTCTTCTTCTTCTTCTTCTTCTTGTCGTCAGAGTCATATTCCTTGCTCTTCTTCTTCTTATTGTTCTCATTGTCCCACTATGGACACTCAGAGATGAAGTGGCCAAGTTTCTTGCACTTGTGACATGTTTTCTTCTTGTAGTCATGAGCAGGAGCTTTATCATTCCTTGAACTTGATCGGGAAGACTTTCTGAAGCCTTTCTTCTTGGTGAATTTTTGGAACTTCTTGACAAGTATAGCAAGTTCCCTTCCAATGTCTTCAGGGTCATCAGAACTGCTGTCAGATTCTTCTTCAGATGAGGAGACAGCTTTTGCCTTCAAGGCACGAGTTCGCCCATAGTTTGGACCGTAGATCTCTCTTTTCTCCGAAAGCTGAAACTCATGTGTGTTGAGCCTCTCAAGTATGTCAGACGGATCGAGTGTCTTGAAATCAGGACGTTCTTGAATCATCAGGGCCAGGATATCAAACGAACTATCAAGTGATCTCAGCAGCGTCTTGACGACTTCGTGTTTGGTAATCTCAGTGGCACCGAGGGCTTGAAGCTCATTTGTGATGTCAGTGAGTCGGTCAAATGTGTGCTGGACATTCTCATTGTCATTTCGCTTGAAGCGGTTGAAGAGGTTGCGAAGGACACTGATTCTCTGATCTCTCTAGGTTGAGATGCCTTCATTGACCTTGGAGAGCCAGTCTCAGACCAGCTTGGATGTCTTCAAAGCACTCACACGGCCATACTGTCCTTTGGTCAGATGACCACAGATGATATTCTTGGCAGTAGAGTCCAGTTGAACGAATTTCTTGACATCAGCAGCAGTGACACCTTCTCCAGCCTTGGGAACGCCGTTCTCGACGACATACCATAGGTCGACGTCAATGGCTTCAAGATGCATACGCATCTTATTCTTCCAGTAGGGATATTCAGTTCCATCGAAGACGGGGCACGCAGCGGAGACTTTAATTATCCTTGCAGTCGACATAGCTAAAACTCCAGGTGGTTAAACCGAATCACACAGAACAAGGGAGCACCTTGCTCTGATACCAATTGAAAGTGTGTTATATCGACTAGAGGGGGGTGAATAGGCGATTTTTATGATAGTCTTCAGAACATGGGAGTTTTGAAGACAAACGATAAAATTAAACCTATTACCATGCAGCGGAAGGTAGACTACACTAGGCAAACCATAGTCAAGTATTCAATGAAGTGAAAGCACAAAGACTAATAGCAGCTAGGTAGTAAGGATCAGGTAGGAAGATATTGTGAAGCCAAACAGAACACGCAGTCACTCAGTGAAGACAAATGATAGAGCAAACATACAATGACTTCACAAGGAGTAACAGTAAGTAAAGTGAAGTGAAGATGAAACCAGTGATGCATTGAAAACAATGATTTGTTGGACCAGTTCCAGTTGCTGTGACAACTGTACGCCTGGTTGGAGCGGCTAGGTATTTAAACCTTAGGACACACAGTCCCGGACACCCAGTCCTGAACACGCAGCTCAGGACACCCAGTCCTCACCGTATTCTCCTTGAGCTAAGATCACATAGACCTCGCCCAATCACTCTGGTAAGTCTTCAAGGTAGACTCCCAAACCTTCACAGACTTCGTTCACCGGCAATCCACAATGTCTCTTGGATGCTCAGAACGCGATGCCTAACCGGCTGGAGGATGCACAGTCCTCAAGTGTAATAAGTCTTCAGATCACACAGACAAGAAGACTTAAGTGATGCCCAATTCTCTCTGGCTCTGGGTGGTTAGGGCTTTATCCTCGCTAGGTGTTCTCTTTCTCAAAGGCTTCGAGGTGGGTTGCTCTCAAACGACAAAAGCCGTGCACTAAATCTGACCAGCCAACCGTTTATGGTTGTAGGGGGTGGGCTATTTATAGCCACTTGGCAACCCGACCTGATTTGTCCGAAATGACCCTGGGTCACTAAGGAACTGACACGTGTTCCAACGGTCAGATTTCAAACTCACACGGCAACTTTACTTGGGCTACAAGCAAAGCTGACTTGTCCGACTCTGGACAAGATTCGCTCTCATAGTCTTCACTCGAAGACATAGGTTTTTGGTTTAGGCATCACTTCAGTCATTCTGACTGGTTCTCTTGGACCCCACTTAACAGTACGGTGGTTCCTATGACTCAACACAAAAGAAAAAGAATTACGAAAGATCTAAGTCTTCGAGCTCCATAGGCTTCATATCATGTCTTCTCTTGTCATAGTCTTCAATGTGAATATCTTCATATACCACCTTTGACTTCAATGTCATCATAAAGTTTTGGGGGTCATCTCTGGTAGTAAAACCGAATCAATGAAGGACTTCTACCTGTGTTATCCTGCAATTCTCACAAACACATTAGTCCCTCAACTAGGTTTGTCATCAATACTCCAAAACCAACTAGGGCTGGCACTAGATGCACTTACAATATCCCCCTTTTTGGTGATTGATGACAAACTAGTTGAAGTTTTCAACGGGGAATATAATCTGTGAAATTGTAAAGAATAAGGAATTGTCTTCATAAGTTGCAAGGGCTCCCCCTGAAGATGTGCATATCAGTTAATTTGCTTTTGGAATGCAAATGCACATGGAAGGTTGTACTTGTAGAGATCCACTTCAACTTATGATGACAATCCACTATGCATGTCAAAGTATATGAAGATAATGACATGCATAATGGAAAATGGACGTCTGCAGAATGAGCTAAGTGCGGAATTTATCGTCGCACATGCAGAATTTATCTTTGCAAAACAAGGTGGCAAATAAGTAGCAGACGACCATCTAGTTTAAGTGTTACAACTCATAAGAACCAAATGTAGCAAAAATGAGAGTTGTAAGCACGAAGCAAAATATAAAGCACCCGCCTATATGGACCCGCTTGAAGACTATCAATCTCATATGTTTCTCCCCCTTTTCTCAGTAATGACCAAAAAGGTTTGAAGACATAGAGCCTCTACTCGTTCCCATGAGGAGTAGGTGAAGTAGCAGGTTTGTTGGTGTTGTTTGGCGATGTAGAAGAGCTTGGAGGTGCTGAAGGATATGGCGGTGAAGTAGCATCGTATTCTTCCTCAATAATTCTGGCAGTGACTGTGGCAGCAGAGGAAGAGAACTCAGAGTCTTCAAGGGATGGAGTTCCTAGCAGCACAACCCTTCGAGGAGGTGTGGAGTCAAACTTGAATCTCTCAGTGAAGCCATCCTCTTGAAGATCAGTTTCAGAAAGCATCATCGTTAGCCCTTTCCATGTGTGGCGACAGGTTTCATGGGCAACGAACGCATTCTTGGTGGCAAGATTTCGAGTGCGATTAACATCCACCAAGAGGCTTTTCATCTGACGCTTCAGCCAGTCATGATGCCTATCTTGTTTCTGATGTAGAGCCACAAGAAGCTCTCGGTCGTTGAGAACACGAGTGCGCTTCTTGGGTCTTGGAGCAGTGGCACTGTCAGTGGCTTCAGTGGAAGCAGGGTGTGGTGCATGTGTGGTGCCAGCCAAAGGATACACCTGAGAAACTGCTTCAACGCCTTCAACGTTCTGTGTAAAACTCTGATGTTCTGCATTCTGAAGACTTAGAGGTTGCTTGGCAGGCTCAGAATATATGGCTTCAGTAGACATGTCCACATCAGGCAAGAGGATCCGATGGTTGCGGGCTAAGGGCTGATAAGAGATGGCGGAGTGTAGCTTGATCAGCCACATGACCCAAGGGGCGTAGAACTTCAAACCAAACAGATCAATGCCTGATGCAGCAAGTTGGCGTATGAAGAAGTCCTGTGCATTGAAGCATTTGCCATGAAGTATATAGAAGACCAAAGTCTTCATTGCACCCTGAAGCTTGGCATTTGGAGAGTGCCCTTTGATAGGCCAGAGAGTTCGCCTGATGATGTGATAGATGGTTCTGGGCAGGTACTCAAGGTCTTCAACGAAGAACTCTGTGGGGTACGCAGCATCTGGGGGGCAATGGCTTCATCATGCTGAGCATTTGACTCATATTAGGTTCTGGTCGCTGAAAGATGCTCTCAATAGCTTCAGCATGCAGCTGACAGCCTTGCTCGAAGAGATCGCTAGGAGTGGGCAAGCCAGTGAGCTCAATGATGTCAAATGCATTGGCTTCGTGATGAACGTCGCCAGTCATCCACTCCAGGACCCAAGTCTTCGGATCTCTGCTATCCCCTTTGATGTGAAGTGTGGCATAGAATTGTAGCAGCAGCTCTTCATTCCAATGCTCTTCATCAGTAGCAAACTGCAGCAGACCCACTTGATTGAAGCAATCCAACGCTTCTTCTAGACAGGGCAGACCAGCTATAGCTTCAACATCAAGGCGCTTGTGTGGGAAGATGCGACCTTGGTTGTAAAGAATGCAAGAGTAATAGCTTCGCTGAGGATAGCTCCAGAACCGATCAGATGACATCGTTTCCCTTGAGTAGGGGTTCCTGGAGCTATTGAAGAACGTGTTGTCTGCCCTGAAGCCATTGATGTTGAAGGAGCCAGGTGCTGATGCAGGACCTGGAAACCTTGGCAGTCTTGGGATTGCCTTCTGGACCTGAGGCCTGTGCTCAACATGATAGTTGAATTGGGGACCGGCAGCAGACTCAGGAACAGAAGTGGCTGGATCAGTGGCTTCGCTGTCTTCTGAAGCTTTTGCTGGGGAGGGCTCCACATTAGCTTCATTGGTGGTTGTGGCAGCCTCAGGATTTTCATCCTGCACTTGACTAGCTAGAGGGTCGGTCACAGGCACGTTCTCCTAGAGAACTACTTCTTGGTGGAACAAGGGAGTGGGATCTTGTGGTACTTCTTCTTCTGCGGCTGATGCAGCCGGAATGTCTTCAGCAGAGACTTGAGGCCTTGGACCTTTGCGAAGCCTGCGGAACGCAGACGACGCCTGTGGAGTTGGAGTGGGCTGGGCCTCATAGTCTTCTTCCTCTTGTGGGCGATCTGCCCATGAAGCATCCTGTGCAAGTGGCGTCAGTGGACGACCAATGCTGATGAGTTCGCTGTTTTCAAACTGAGGAAGGACTGCATCATCTTCTACATTGTCATGATGACCAATGTCTTCAGCAGCGATGGGATTAGCTGCTGGAATGTCTTTAGCTTCAGGAGCCTCTGTGGAAGCAGGCTCATGAACTGTCAGTTGACGTTCTGCGTCAGGATGAATCATAGAAATGGGTTCAACTATCAAGGGCTCTGTGGGAGCAGCCCGAGCTTTCTTGGTCTTTCTCTTTTTCTTGGTGGGGGCAGTAGGAGAGGCTTCAGAGTGTTTCCTCTTCCTGGCTTCAGCCTCAGCAATTCTTGTCTTCTTGAGCTCTGAAGCTGTTGACCGGCTCTTTGGCTCGGAGCGACGGCCGATCCTTCCTTCTCGCATGGCTCGGAGCTCTTGACATTCGTTGGTGTTGTGGGTGTGGAGGTCGTGGTACACACAGTACCGATTGCCCTTGGAAGGTTCGGGCTGATCTCTGCCCCACTTGGTGTCTGGTTCTGCCGCGAGCACGGCAGCCCCCTTGCGCTTCACATCTTTGGCCTTGGGCTTCTTCTCTTCTGGGTCTGCGGCAGGCAGCTCGAGGAGGGAGAGATGCCCTTCCTCAGCCCTGGCGCACTTGGTTGCCAAGTTGAACAACTCCAAGGAAGTGCACAGGTCTTCATGCATCGCCAACTCCTCCATCATCTTGACATCGTGCACGCCGTCGGAGAAGGCTGAGATGATGGCCTCCTCGGTCACCTTGGGAATCTTGAGGCGTGCGTTGTTGAAGCGCTGGATGTACTTCTGCAGGGTCTCTCTGGGTTGTTGCTTGATGCGGCGCATGTCGCTCACGGCGGGTGGCCGGTCGCGAGTACCTTGGAAGTTGGCGATGAAGCGGGTGCGCATCTCGTCCCAGGAGGAGATCATGCCTGGAGCCAGGTTCAGGAGCCAGGTGCGGGCCTCGTCCTTGAGCGCCATGGGAAACCAGTTCGCCATGACCTTCTCGTCTCCGTTGGCAGCTTCGATGCCCAGCTCATAGAGCTGGAGGAACTCCGCAGGGTCGGCCGTGCCGTCGTAACGAGGAGGCAGGTCTGGCTTGAACTTGCCGGGCCACGCGATGCTGCGTAGCTCAGTGGTGAAGGCACGGCAGCCAGCTGTGGCCACAGGAGGCCTTGGGTGACGGAGAGCTTGGTCTTGCATGTCCCCACGCGCTGCAGCTGGGAGCAGCGCGGGGTCTTGACGTGCGGGAGCAGGAGCATGGTCGCGACGTGCTGGAGCAGGGAGCGCCCGGGCAGCTTCTTGCGGGCGAGGGACTTCTTGGCAGCTCTGCTCTTGCTGCGCTGGCACCTGACGGAGCGGGTTCCGCCCAGGGGCCACGCGCCTTGGAGCCATGGCGCCTTCTTGAGGAGGAGGCGGCCGGGGCACCGCTGGATCTTCGTCGCCCGCGCGGGGCGGGGTGCGGTGCAGCGGAACGGATGGCGCAGGAGAGCCCCCTGCGGCACGGACGAGCTCGGCGACGCGGTCGAGCCATTCTTCATAGACGTCGTCGATGGGATGGTAGCGCAGGAGCTCATTTGCCGCGATGAGCGCAGCTCGAGCCTCCATGGGTGTGCGGAGCGCGGGGGACGAAGAACCAGCTGGGGTGAGCGAGGGAGTAGCGGTGCGGCCGTCTTGCCGCACGGACGGATGCTGAGACGACGCTTGCTGCTCGTCCCCCACCGGGACGGTGGCGGCGTTGACGGCAGGTGACGGGGAACGGCGAGGACGCCCGCCGACAGGAGCCGTCTGGGCGACGCAGGAAGCGAGAGCAGCCCGGCGCTCGGCGCGGGCCCGACGAGCGTCAGACATGGACGCGACGGTGGGGGGAGAACGGGGTGGTGGAAGACGAATTCCGGCGCACCCCTACCTGGCGCGCCAAATGTCGGATTTCGGGTTCCGGCAGACCCTTGAGGTTCGAACACTGGGGTGTGCGCGGAGATTTCGCCTTCTACCTACCTGCACCCCTCCGCCTCGCTAAGATCTAAGCTATGGAAAGAACAGCACAAGAGACATAGGGTTTATACTGGTTCGGGCCACCGTTGTGGTGTAATACCCTACTCCAGTGTGTGGTGTGGTGGATTGCCTCTTGGGTTGATGATGATGAGCAATACAAGGAAGAACAGCCTCGCAAGGGTCTGTTCTTGGCTGGGGCGACGAACTGCTAGGAGGAGTTCAGTCACCCTTCTCTCTCTCTCTCTCTTCTCGATTCTCTCTCTGATTTTGATCTCGATCCCAGCTTGTTTCTGGGTTGGCCGATTCTCGATCCTCTCTACCCTGGGGGTGGCTAGTCCTATTTATAGGCAAAGGCCCTAGGCCTCTTCCCAAATATTGAGCGGGAAGGGCGCCAACAATTGGCCATTTTGAAGGGGAAGATCTGGTACACTTATCCTGACTAAAGTTGGTCCTCGCCTACCCAAGGCTCTGATGGTGACGCTGGCTTGGGCTCCACAATGACTTCCTCCCTGCCGTTGGACTGGTCTTGGTCTCGTTGCACCGAAACAGGTTCCTTTGCTTGATGCTCTCGCCTGCGCTTGCTCCCTTTGCACCAAAGAGGAAAGGAGGACACTGCACGGGCTGGCGCCCGCCTGGCGCCCTTGGTCGTCATGGCTTGCGTCACGGGCACCTCTTGAGGTACCCCGCCTTGATCTCTCCGCCTCCTCGCGAGCCAGCCTGATGAGGCCGTGCCTGAGGAAGCTCCGTGTCGTCCGCCCCGCGAGGCTTGGCCCCTCGCGAGGGTCTTGGGTCTGTGTTGATGAAGATGGGCCGTGCTGGGCCCCCCTTTGAGCCACGCCACAGGCCGCAGGCAGGCAAGTCTGGGGACCCCCGTTCCCAGAACTCCGACACTTTGAGAGAGATTTCAGTCTGGTTATGGTAATGCAAGTTATGCTAGTTCGTCGAGTCCAGCCTTGCAAACGTCGGCCCCTCCGAATGTGGGAATTCAACCCGGAAGAACCACGAGCTATTCAGCACTTCTTCGGCATGACACTCGAAGAGATGTTCAAATCATTCTTCGGACCCCAAATAGAGTGTCCGGACACCACTGAGGATGTGGGTTTGAGCTGCAACCGCCCTGATACCCAAGTAAGTAATCCCATGGCCGAACACACTATCCTTTTATTTATCATGACATCATTCTAAAAAGTCGCTCTTTGGCCAGGACTGGATAACAAAGGCGAAGATGATCAGGTGTCCGCCCTCCCTTCCCGAAGGCTTGGACAATCCGGTACTGGACAAAATGCTCGAGCCGGCGTCTTATCAAGTGCCCTCAAAGGAAGATGAAGGGGGGAATAAAGAGGCCGACAGCGGGCCTCACTCGCTACTCATCCCAAACGAGGGGATGAGCGCCTCCGCGAGGGAGGATAAACAGGGGGAAAAAAATCTGACATTCCCTCTCCCCGGGGAAGGAAGAGGACTACCTCTAAAGATCCGGAAACTAAGGTTTCCAAACGGGAGAAGAAATCTTCGCCAGAGGGTCCTGCCTCGGAGGGTATTCTTGCCGCACAATTTCCGCGCGAGGATCAGCCCTCTACCGAGCTGTAAGTAATCAAAAAGTACTTAATAATGAAAATATCCTACCTTACTTCTGAAGAAAATAACCGATGCTTATAAATTGTAATCCGGATCGCAGCCCTTCTCGACAGAGTTCGTCTTCGGGGGATCTTCTTCCGGAGATGATGGATAGCGAAACGCCTCCTCCCGACACCCCGCCTCTGGAGGCGGGAGACCCTAAAGTGTCGTCGCGGAGGGGATCTCCTGATCCGCCCAGGCCAGAGGATAACCCTTTGGCTACCCGGAATCCTCAGTATCCAGCTCCTAAGGAGAGCGATGACAAGAGTCCGGAACCGTACAGAGTGCGGTCGGACGCATTGAGGGATCTTCTAGGGCAAGCGGCCGTCTTAGAAGTGCATCGTACGCTGATGGGTACGATAATTGAAAGGATTTCATCCGCTGAAAGCGGATTTCATGAAGCCTTTATGAGTCTACTGAAAGGCTTTGAGGTACGTGAAATAGTGTATGTTTTTATAGTGCCGCACACGTTAGGTGTGCCCTATGCAGATAGTAGCCCCTGAGACTCTAGTTGTCGTCGAGAACGGCGGCAAAACGAGGATCATATTCCCAGGTAATAACCCGACTGCCTTTATGTGCAGGTGGCTGAGGCTCCGGTGGCTAGCAGGACTGATGAGTTTACCGAGCTAAAGCGGCAACTTGATGCGGCCGATGCCAATATCGTGCTTGTCAACCAGCGGCTTGACGAGGCACAGGGTAAGTGATTTCTCTGGTGATCGTCACATAATAAGAGGAGCATGATGCCAGTATCTTTAATATGTTGTGACTGCAGATGGAGCTGCTACCGTGGAGACCCTTCGGGCGGAGATTGCCCGAGCCGAGGAACAAGCAAGGAGTAGCAATGCGGTCGCTCTGAAGGCAGCCGAAGAGTTGAGGGCCGAATAGGCCGCGCATTGCGAGAGCAAGGAAAGAATAGCCATAATGGCTATAGAGTTGAAAGATGCCGCTGACCGCTATCAGCTTCTTGAAGAAGAAAGCCGAGTGAAGGCGACGGTTCTAGAGAAGGCCCTGGTAGCTGCCAAGGAAGCCCGCTCCAAAATTAGAGCGACGAAGGAGGAGCTGCATCAAGCTGTAGATATCGTGTCTGGGAAGCCCTTCTTGTTGCGGACGAAGTTCGGAGATCCGAAGTATGCTCCTCTTGATCGACTATGGAGTTCTGCGGACGCCTATGTGGATTTGGCTACAAGTGCTGCTGATGCGGCCGAGTACTTGAAGGATCAGAAAGATCATGAAGTGGAAAAGCTGTTCTGGTCACAGTTTCATGCTCCAGTCCGTCCGCTGCTGTTGAATGAGCGAATGGCCGAGTGGTCCGAGCTCCATAGGTTGTCCGGACTTGCCATGAGGTCCATTGTGGATCATTTGTGGCCGGGAGGGCCAAGGCCGAATAGCTATTTAGTTTAGTGCAACAATTCCTTAGTGTTGTGCCGCGCATCGATGCTATGAAGAGATCGGCGTGCATAGAGGGTGCGCGGATGGCCTTTGCCCGTGTCAAGACATACTGGGCGGAGATGGAGGCCACCACTGTTGCGACACAGGGTTCGGCCGTAGGCCGAGTGGCTGCCGAGCACTACTTTGAAGAAGTTCTTGAAGGTGCTCGTTCGATAAAGGCTCAGTGCTCGAAGAATATTATGTTCTCGTGACATGTACCTCCATTGTAAAAACAATGTTTTATTGATTTATCAAGGCTGTATTTACACTTTTGCCCGAAAGTACTATGATGCCTCCTGTGCGGTCGTTTATTTATATATGTATATAACCTGAAAGTTTGCAATCGTCAGCTTTCGCCCCCGCGCATATAATGCGGGGGTGTTCGCAGAAAACGCGAATCCACACTTGATCCAACGTCTTGGTCCATTAAGGAGGTGGTAGTGCAGCGAACGAGGCAATCAGACTATATTGCTTTAACACTTTCACTTAGCCATAGGAGTTTGACGGTGGGGCTACTATATAGCCCCTGGTACTTCTGCGCTCGTCCGAATACGGGGCGCGTACGTACATGACCGGGAAACGGCCCTTCGTTAATGCGGAGGAATCCCGAAGATTCGCTGAGTCATCGAGTGGTTGACCAGTCTCTCGCTATATCATGACAGTCAGTTTTCGGCTTTCTCTACTGGTGCTCATCCGGATGAACTAGGGCACAATCGCAGTAGTTCTCCCAGTGCTACCTTAGCCGATATAACGGAACGTAAGGTACCAAAACGTGGGAGCCGGGCAAACCCAACATTTGACCAAAGACATGATTCGGAGCTGATGCATATAGGGCCAAACTCGCGACGCCGAACACTCCCTAAGGTGTTCGGTCTTTATAACATATACCGGGCTAAACAATGCCCTTAATAATAAACCCCATGTGTCCAGGTACATGCAATATCCTGACGTGGCCACATGCCAATAACGTCAGCATCCTTCTCGGTTGTGTGGAGTATCCGGAGGATGTGAGCAACAAGAGACAGTAAAAAAGGTTTACGCAGGGTCTTAATCTAAAAAGAAACCTTTGGGCGGGTCCCTGCTGCACGTCTGCGCCTGTGTCTCCGTTGTGCCGTGTCCTGGACGGGTGTAGCACGATTGTCATCTGTAAAAGGAAAGAACTTAGGTGAAAGTTGTCGTGCCAAAAAAAGAGAATTGGTTATTATCAATGAACTATCAAAATTCAAGAGAAGTCAAGTTGAGCCGGGCTGGCCCTGATTACACGCGGGAAGCCCCTGGTATCGTCTATGAGGGTTTGATCATCAAACCAATCTCATGTATATGTGGTGGAGCGGACTCGTCTAACCGTGTCCGTGGTCTTGACGACCTGTTTTTTCTGGTTGGTGAGGCCGTCTAGTTCGCGGCTGTTAAAGCGCGTCCTCTTCCGCACGTAAAAAACGTTCGGTATTTCCGCTAACTGTGATGATGCCACGTGGACCGGGCATCTTAAGCTTGAGAAAAGCATAATGCGGTATTGCATTAAAACGAGCGAAAGCCGTTCTTCCGAGTAGTGCTTGATAACCACTTCGGAATGGAGCGACGTGGAAAGTTAACCTTTCGCTTCGGAAGTTATCGGGAGAACCGAATACAACCTCTAGCAGTAGAGAGCCCGTACAGCGGGCCTCTTGGCCTGGTATTACTCCCTTGAAGGTAGTATTACTGTGGCTTATTTGTGTCGGGTCTATCCCCATTTTGCGGACTGTGTCCTGATATATCAGATTTAGATCACTGCCGCCGTCCATGAGGACTCGTGTGAAATGGTACCCGTTTATTATTGGGTCTAACACCAAGGCCCCAGTCCTTCATGTCGGATACTTGTCGCGTGATCCCTACGATCAAAAGTGATCGGGCAGGCCAACCAGGGGTTGAACCTAGGGGTGACGGGCTCTATGGCGCGTGTGTCTCGGAGTGCATGCTTGCTTCTCCTCTTCGTCACATGGATCACATTTACCGTTTTAACCTCTGGTGGGAACTTTTTCTGTCCTCCGGTGCTTTGCTGGCGAGGTTCATCCTCGTCTTCGCTTGGTGTCTCTTCCCCTTTGTGTTCGGCGTTTAGCTTACCGGCCTGCTTGAAGACCCAACATTCTCTGTGGGTGTGATTTGCAGGTTTGTCGGGGGTGCCGTGAATCTGACAGAGCTTGTCAAGAATCTTGTTTAGGCCAGATGGTCCTTCTCTGCTGCCTTTGAAAGGCTTTTTCCGCTGACCTGGTCGAGAGCCCCTGAATCCGGCGTTTACCGCCGTATTATCTGGGCTACCTTCTTTATTTCGACGCTTGTTTTTGTTGCGTCATGGTTTTCCATTGCCATCCCTGACTTCGGATGTGCTTGGGTCGCTGGTGCTGCTACGGGCTAACCAGCTGTTTCCCGCGCAAAAGCGGGTCATGAGGCTTGTTAGGGCTGCCATTGTTCTCGGTTTTTCTTGGCCGAGGTGTCTGGCGAGCCATTCGTCTCGGACGCTGTGTTTAAAAGCTGCTAAGGCTTCGGCGTCCGGACAGTCGACGATTTGGTTCTTCTTGGTGAGGAACCTGTTCCAAAGCTTTCGGGCGGACTCTCCGGACTGTTGGATTATATGACTTAAATCGTCTGCATCCGGAGGTCGGACATAAGTCCCTTGAAAATTAGCCCGAAAAGCGTCCTCGAGCTCCTCCCAACTTCCAATTGAGTTTTCGGGGAGGCTTTTCAGCCAGTGCCGAGCTGGCCCTTTAAGCTTGAGGGGCAAGTATTTAATGGCATGGAGATCGTCTCCGCGAGCCATATGAATATGGAGGATAAAGTCCTCGATCCAGACTCCAGGGTCTGTGGTCCCGTCGTATGCCTCTATGTTCACTGGTTTGAATCCTTCTGGGGAATTCGTGATCCAGCACCTCATCGGTGAAACATAGGGGGTGTGCGGCACCCCTGTATTGGGATATGCCATGGTGTTCGGACGGTTGTAGTATTCGGTTTTGATTTTGTGCCGGAGCGCGCTTCCTAGATCCATAGATGGATCTGGTCGCGCCGGATTTTTGGCGCAAGTTCTCACGTAGATCGTGTGTTGACTTATGTGCGACTTTGTTAGCCGCTCTATCGCGGTCACAAGGTGGTGGATCCGGCCGGTTGGCCGTATCATTTTTCGGCTGTGTGGGCTCTAAGGCCTCATCGTCGAATTCAGGTAATAGCTTGCGCTTTGGATAGCTATTTGTGTGGTAACTTCCACCATACTTTGTTTCATCGTCGAGTACTTTGTTCCACCTGCTGTTGAGCGTATCTTGTACTTTGTTCCACACTTGGCGCGCCCCCTCCTAGGGCCGGCCTCCTCCTCCCTTGCTCCTTTATATACGGGGGCAGGGGGCACCTCTAGACACAAGTTGATCCGTGATCATTTTAGCCGTGTGCGGTGCCCCCTTCCACCATAGTCCTCGATAATATTGTAGCGGTGCTTAGGCGAAGCCCTGCGATGGTAGTACATCAAGATCGTCACCATGCCGTCGTGCTAACGAACTCTTCCCCAACACATTGCTGGATCGGAGTCCGGGGATCGTCATCGAGCTGAACGTGTGCTTGAACTCGAAGGTGCCATAGTTTCGGTGCTTGATCGGCCGGGCCGTGAGACGTACGACTACATCAACCGCGTTGTGCTAATGCTTCCGCTTTCGGTCTACGAGGTTACGTATACAACACTCTCCCCTCTCATTGCTATGCATGACCATGATCTTGCGTGTGCGTAGGAAATTTTTTGAAATTACTACGTTCCCAACAGTGGCATCTGAGCCTAGGTTTTATGTGTTGATGTTATATGCACGAGTAGAACACAAGTGAGTTGTTAGCGATATAAGTCATACTGCTTACCAGCATATCATACTTTGGTTCGGCGGTATTGTTGGACGAAGCGGCCCAGACCGACATTACGCGTACGCTTACGCGAGACCGGTTCTCCCGACGTGCTTTGCACAAAGGTGGCTAGCGGGTGACAGTTTCTCCAACTTTAGTTGAACCGAGTGTGGCTACGCCCGGTCCTTGCGAAGGTTAAAACAACACCAACTTGACAAACAATCGTTGTGGTTTTGATGCGTAGGTAAGATTGGTTCTTGCTTAAGCCCGTAGCAGCCACGTAAAACTTGCAACAACAAAGTAGAGGACGTCTAACTTGTTTTTGCAGGGCATGTTGTGATGTGATATGGTCAAGACATGATGCTAAATTTTATTGTATGAGATGATCATGTTTTGTAACCGAGTTATCGGCAACTGGCAGGAGCCATATGGTTGTCGCTTTATTGTATGCAATGCAATCGCGCTGTAATGCTTTACTTTATCACTAAGCGGTAGCGATAGTCGTGGAAGCATAAGATTGGCATGACGACAACGACGCTACGATGGAGATCAAGGTGTCGCGCCGGTGTCGATGGTGATCATGACGGTGCTTCGAAGATGGAGATCACAAGCACAAGATGATGATGGCCATATCATATCACTTATATTGATTGCATGTGCTGTTTATCTTGTATGCATCTTATCTTGCTTTGATTGACGGTAGCATTATAAGATGATCTCTCACTAATTATCAAGAAGTGTTCTCCCTGAGTATGCACCGTTGCAAAAGTTCTTCGTGCTGAGACACCACGTGATGATCGGGTGTGATAGGCTCTATGTTCAAATACAACGGGTGCAAAACAGTTGCACACGCAGAATACTCAGGTTATACTTGACGAGCCAAGCATATACAGATATGGCCTCGGAACACGGAGACCAAAAGGTCGAGCGTGAATCATATAGCAGATATGATCAACATAGCAATGTTCACCAACGAAACTACTCCATCTCACATGATGATCGGACATGGTTTAGTTGATTTGGATCACGTAATCACTTAGAGGATTAGAGGGATGTCTATCTAAGTGGGAGTTCTTAAGTAATATGATTAATTGAACTTAAATTTATCATGAACTTAGTCCTGGTAGAATTTTGCAAATTATGTTGTAGATCAATAGCTCGCGTTGTTGCTTCACTGTGTTTATTTTGATATGTTCCTAGAGAAAATTGTGTTGAAAGATGTTAGTAGCAATGATGCGGATTGGATCTGTGATCTGAGGTTTATCCTCATTACTGCACAGAAGAATTATGTCCTTGATGCACCGCTAGGTGACGGACCTATGGCAGGAGCAGATGCAGACGTTATGAACGTTTGGCTAGCTCAATATGATGACTACTTGATAGTTTAGTGCATCATGCTTAATGGCTTAAAATCGGGACTTCAAAGACATTTTGAACGTCATGGAGCATATGAGATGTTCCAGGAGTTGAAGTTAATATTTCAAGCAAATACCCGGGTTGAGAGATATGAAGTCTCCAACAAGTTCTATAGCTAAAAGATGGAGGAGAATCGCTCAACTAGTGAGCATGTGCTCAGATATTCTGAGTACTACAATCGCTTGAATCAAGTGGGAGTTAATCTTCCAGATAAGATAGTGATTGACAGAATTCTCTAGTGACCATCACCAAGTTAGTAGAACTTCGTGATGAACTATGATATGCAAGGGATAACGAAAACGATTCCCAAGCTCTTCGTAATGCGGAAATTAACGAAGGTAGAAATGGAGAAAAACATCAAGTGTTGATGGTAGACAAGACCACTAGTTTCAAGAAAAGGGCAGAGGGAAGAAGGGGAACTTCAAGAAGAACAGCAAGCAAGTTGCTGCTCAAGTGAAGAAGCCCAAGTCTGGTCCTAAGCCTGAGACTAAGTGTTTCTACTGCAAAGGGACTGGTCACTAGAAGCGGAACTACCCCAAGTGATTGGCAGATAAGAAGGATGGAAAAGTGAACATAAGTATATTTGATATACATGTTATTGATGTGTACTTTACTAGTGTTTATAGCAACCCCTCAGTATTTGATACTAGTTCAGTTGCTAAGATTAGTAACTCGAAACGGGAGTTGCAGAATAAACAGAGACTAGTTAAGGGTGAAGTGACGATGTGTGTTGGAAGTGGTTCCAAGATTGATATGATCATCATCGCACACTCCCTATACTTTCGGGATTAGTGTTGAACCTGAATAAGTGTTATTTGGTGTTTGCGTTGAGCATGAATATGATTTGATCATGTTTATTGTAATACGGTTATTCATTTAAGTAAGAGAATAAATTGTTGTTCTGTTTACATGAATAAAACCTTATATGGTTACACACCCAATGAAAATAGTTTGTTGGATCTCGATCATAGTGATACACATAATCATAATATTGAAACCAAAAGATGCAAAGTTAATAATGATAGTGCAACTTATTTGTGGCACTGCCGTTTAGGTCATATTGGTGTAAAGCGCATGAAGAAACTCCATGCTAATGGGTTTTTGGAATCACTTGATTGTGAATCAGTTGATGCTTGCGAACCATGCCTCATGGGCAAGATGACTAAAACGCCGTTCTCCGGAACTATGGAGCGATCAACTGACTTATTGGAAATAATACATACTGATGTATGAGATCCAATGAGTGTTAAGGCTCGTGGCGGGTATCATTATTGTCTGACCTTCACAGATGATTTGAGCAGATATGGGTATATCTACTTAATGAAACACAAGTCTGAAATATTTGAAAAGTTCAAAGAATTTCAGAGTGAAGTGGAGAATCATCGTAACAAGAAAATAAAAGTTTCTACGATATGATCGCAAGAGGTAAAATATTTGAGTTATGAGTTCTGGCCTTCCGTTAGAACAATGTGAAATAGTTTCACTACTCATGCCACCTGGAACACCACAGCATAATGGTGTGTCCGAACATCATAACCGTACTTTATTAGATATGGTGCGATCTATGATGTCTCTTACGATCTACCACTATCGTTTTGGGGTTATGCATTAAAGACAGCTGCATTCACGTTTAAAAGGGAACCATCTAAGTCCGTTGAGACGACACAATCTGAACTGTGGTTTGGCAAGAAACCAAAGTTGTCGTTTCTTAAAGTTGGGATTGTGATGCTTATATGAAAAAGTTTCATCCTGATAAGCTCAAACCCAAATCGGAGAAATATGTCTTCACATGATACCCAAAAAGGAGACTATTGGGTACACCTTCTATCACAGATCCGAAGGCAAGACATTCGTTGCTAAGAATGGATCCTTTCTAGAGAAGGAGTTTCTCTTGAAAGAAGTGAGTGGGAGGAAAGTAGAACTTGATAAGGTAATTGTACCTTCTCCCTTATTGAAAAGTAGTTCATCACAAGAAATCTGTTCCTGTGACTACTGCACCAATTAGTGAGGAAGACTAATGATGATGATCATGTAACTTCAGATCAAGTTAATACCGAATCTCGTAGGTAAACCAGAGTGAGATCCGCACCAAAGTGGTACGGTAATCCTGTTCTGGAAGTCATGTTACTAGACCATGACGAACTTGCGAACTATGAGGAAGCGATGATGAGCCTAGATTCCGCGAAATGGCTTGAGGCCATGAAATCTGAGATGAGATCCATGTATGAGAACAAAGTATGGACTTTGATTGACTTGCCCAATGATCGGCGAGCCATTGAGATTAAATGGATCTTCAAGAGGAAGACGGACGCTGATAGTAGTGTTACTATCTACAAAGCTAGAATTGTCGCAAAAAGGTTTTCGACAAGTTCAAGGTGTTGACTATGATGAGAGTTTCTCACTCGTATCTATGCTTAAGTCTGTCCGAATCATGTTAGCAATTGCCGCATTTTATGAAATCCAGCAAATGGATGTCAAAACTGCATTCCCGAATGGATTTCTGGAAGAAGAGTTGTATATGATGCAGCCAGAAGGTTTTGTCGATCCAAAAGGAGCTAACAAAGTGTGCAAGCTCCAGCGATCCATTTATGGACTGGTGCAAGCTTCTCGGAGTTGGAATAAACGCTTTGATAGTATGATCAAAGCATATAGTTTTATACAGACTTGCCGTGAAGCCTGTATTTACAAGAAAGTGAGTGGGAGCACTACAACATTTCTGATAAGTATATGTGAATGACATATTGTTGATCGGAAATAATGTAGAATTATTCTGCAAAGCATAAAGGAGTGTTTTTAAAGAAGTTTTTCAAAGAAAGACCTCGGTGAAGCTGCTTACATATTAAGCATCAAAATCTATAGAGATAGATCAAGACGCTTGATAAGTTTTTTCAATGAGTACATACCTTGACAATATTTTGAAGTAGTTCAAAAATGGAACAGTCAAAGAAAGAGTTCTTGGCTGTGTTACAGGTATGAAATTGAGTAAGACTCAAAGCCCGACCACGGCAGAAGATAGAAGAGAATGAAAGTCATTCCCTATGCCTCAGCCATAGGTTCTATAAAGTATGCCATGATGTGTACCAGATCTATTGTTATACCCTACACTGTGTTAAGCAAGGGAGTACAATAGTGATCTAAGAGTAGATCACTGGACATTGGTCAAATTATCCTTAGTGGAATAAGGAAATATTTCTCGATTATGGAGTGACAAAAGGTTCGTCGTAAAAAGTTACGTTGATGCAAGTTTTGACACAGATCTGGATGACTCTAAGTCTCGATCTAGATACATATTGAAAGTGGGAGCAATTAGCTAGAGTAGCTTCGTGCAGAGCATTGTAGACATAGGAATTCGCAAAATACTTACGGATCTGCATGTGACAGACCCGGTTGACTAAAATTATCTCACAAGCAAAACATGATCACACCTTAGTACTCTTTGGGTGTTAATCACATAAATGATGTGAACTAGATTATTGACTCTAGTAAACCTTTGGGTATAGGTCACATGACGATGTGAACTATGGGTGTTAATCACATGGTGATGTGAACTCTTAGTGTTGAATCACATGGCCATGTGAACTAGATTATTGACTCTAGTGCAAGTGGGAGACTGAAGGAAATATGCCCTAGAGGCAATAATAAAGTTATTATTTATTTCCTTATATCATGATAAATGTTTATTATTCATGCTAGAATTGTATTAACCGGAAACATAATACATGTGTGAATATATAGACAAACAGAGTGTCACTAGTGTGCCTCTACTTGACTAGCTCGTTAATCGAAGATGGTTATGTTTCCTAACCATAAACAAAAGAGTTGTTATTTGATTAACGGGATCACATCATTAGGAGAATGATGTGATTGACATGACCATTTCATTAGCTTAGCATCCGATCGTTTATGTATGTTGCTATTGCTTTCTTCATGACTTATACATGTTCTTGTGACTATGAGATTATGCAACTCCCGTTTGCCGGAGGAACACTTTGTGTGCCTACCAAACGTCACAACGTAACTGGGTGATTATAAAGGAGCTCTACAGGTGTCTCCAAAGGTACATGTTGGGTTGGCGTATTTCGAGATTAGGATTTGTCACTCCGATTGTTGGAGAGGTATCTCTAGCTCTCGGTAATGCACATCACATAAGCCTTGCAGGCATTGCAACTAATGAGTTAGTTGTGAGATGATGTATTACGGACATGAGTAAAGAGACTTGCGGTAACGAGATTGAACTAGGTATTAAGATACCGACGATCGAATCTCGGGCAAGTAACATACCGATGACAAAGGGAACAACGTATGTTGTTATGCGGTCTGACCGATAAAGATCTTCGTAGAATATGTGGGAGCCAATATGAGCATCCAGGTTCCGCTATTGGTTATTGACTGGAGACGTGTCTCGGTCATGTCTACATTGTTCTCGAACCCGTAGGGTCCGCACGCTTAAGGTTCAATGACAGTTATATTATGAGTTTATGAGTTTTGATGTACCGAAGGAGTTCGGAGTCCCGGATGAGATCGGGGACATGACGAGGAGTCTCGAAATGGTCGAGACGTAAAGATCGATATATTGACGACTATATTCGGACATCGGAAGGTTCCGAGTGATTCGGGTATTTTTCGAAGTATCAGAGAGTTACGGAAATACGTTGGGCCTTATTGGGCCATACGGGAAAGAAGGAAATGGGCCTCAAGGTGGCCGCACCCCTCCCCTTGGTCTGGTCCGAATTGGACTAGCTAGGGAAGGGGGGCGCCCCCTTCCTTCCTTCTCCTTTTCCCTTCCTCTTTTCCTATTCCAGTATGGGAGGTGGATCCTACTAGGACTAGGGAGTCCTAGTAGGACTCCACCTTGGCGCCGCCTCCTAGGGCCGGCCTCCTCCTCCCCTTGCTCCTTTATATACGGGGGCAGGGGGCACCTCTAGACACAAGTTGATCACGTGATCATATTCTTAGCCGTGTGCGGTGCCCCTTCCACCATAGTCCTCGATAATATTGTAGCGGTGCTTAGGAAGCCCTGCGACGGTAGTACATCAAGATCGTCACCACGCCGTCGTGCTGACGGAACTCTTCCCCGACACTTTGCTGGATCGGAGTCCGGGGATCGTCATCGAGCTGAACGTGTGCTAGAACTCGGAGGTGCGTAGTTTCGTTGCTTGATCGTCGGGCCCGTTGGAAGGAACGTACGACCTACATCAACCAACCCGCGTTGTGCTAACGCTTCCGCTGTCGGTCTACAAGGGTTACGTAGAATCACACTCTCCCCTCTCGTTGCTATGCATCACCATGATCTTGCGTGTGCGTAGGAAATTTTTTTGAAATTTACTACGTTCCCAACAGTGGCATCAGAGCCTAGGTTTTATGTGTTGATGTTATATGCACGAGTAGAACACAAGTGAGTTGTGGGCGATATAAGTCATACTGCTTACCAGCATGTCATACTTTGGTTCGGCGTATTGTTGGACGAAGCGGCCCGCCGACATTACGCGTACGCTTACGCGAGACCGGTCTCCCGACGTGCTTTGCACAAAGGTGGCTAGCGGGTGACAGTTTCTCCAACTTTAGTTGAACCGAGTGTGGCTACGCCCGGTCCTTGCGAAGGTTAAAACATCACCAACTTGACAAACTATCGTTGTGGTTTTGATGCGTAGGTAAGATTGGTTCTTGCTTAAGCCCGTAGCAGCCACGTAAAACTTGCAATAAAGTAGAGGACGTCTAACTTGTTTTTGCAGGGCATGTTGTGATGTGATATGGTCAAGACATGATGCTAAATTTTATTGTATGAGATGATCATGTTTTGTAACCGAGTTATCGCCAACTGGCAGGAGCCATATGATTGTCGCTTTATTGTATGCAATGCAATCGCGCTGTAATGCTTTACTTTATCACTAAGTGGTAGCGATAGTCGTGGAAGCATAAGATTGGCGAGATGACAACGATGCTACGATGGAGATCAAGGTGTCGCGCCGGTGACGATGTGATCACGACAGATGCTTCGAAGATGGAGATCACAAGCCACAAGATGATGATGGCCATATCATATCACTTATATTGATTGCATGTGATGTTTATCCTTTATGCA
>NW_024113273.1:0-12675 GCF_003073215.2 Triticum urartu | reverse complement strand
CAAGAGATGAAGCCATTGCTCAAGGCTTCTATCCATGCATGGTCCGTGGACCACAGCCTGCTGATGCACACTCGTCGTCACTGCTATGGTGTCGTGACGACAATCTGTTCAAGCGCAACTTCCAGTTTGCTCAGAACTCAGCGAAGCAGAACAAGAAGACTTTTGGGTTAGACTTCAACCCTGGTCCCTCATCTCCAAGGGCAGATGGCACACGACATGTAGAACCCAATGTCATCGGTCCTTCGCCAACCTTGAAGGCCTCATCACCTACATCTTGGTTCAAGGGACTGCAGTGAATGAGCCTGTGGCTGACACTGAGTCTGATGACGCGCCTGCAGTGCCGAAGCCAAAGCAGTTGAAGAAGTCAAAAGCTTCAAAGACAGGCCCTTCACCAAAAATCTCAAGGGCGAAGCCATTGGCAACTGCACCTCCTGAAGACAGTGTGCAGTCTGAAGATCTATCACGCGTCTCCAAGCCCCAGAAGGCCAAGATGCCTCTGTCTCACACTGGCAAAGAGCTAACAGCTGCTGCCATCCTGCGCAACGACGACATTGATCTGTCAAGTGATGAAGATCTTGCAGATGACGCTCTTGAGCAACTCATCAAGAGCAAAGAAGAAGCAGAAATCTTCAATGATCTGCCTCTCTTTGATGTCACCATCATCCACAACTTCATTGACGAGTGGTTTGACACGCCAAACATCAGCTTTGAAGATCTGCAGCTACCTATTGGCCTCAGTGTCGCCTTCCAAGGCGCCATTGCTTCAGAACTTGCTATTGCCCGGCGCATTGTTGAACTGAAGCAGAAAACTGACTATGAAAAGGCTCAGTTCAAGAAGCATATGGCCAAGCTCAGCGTGCAAGAAGTGAAGAACTTCAAGACAATGATGCACGAGCTCAAGGAAGCCTTTGTGAAGAAGCGTGCAGAACCTCAGGGTTCGCGTGAGCGCATGAAGACTCTGGCTGACAGATGTGTGCAAGCCTATAATGAGGCTGAGAAGCGCAAGGCACTTGGGCGTCCTGGCATCGACCCCAGGATGGCCGCAAAGAAGAAGAAGAAGAAGAAGCCTGCTACGGCTGAATCTGATGCACCAAGGCAAGAAGTAGTTCCGATTGTCTTCCCAACAAGAATGACTGGCTCGAAGCCAAAGAGCCGGTCAACAGCTTCAGAGCTCTGTTGAGGCTGAAGCCAGGAAGAGGAAACACTCTGAAGCCTCTCCTACTGCCCCCACCAAGAAAAAGAGAAAGACCAAGAAAGCTCGGGCTGCTCCCACAGAGCCCTTGATAGTTGAACCCATTTCTATGGTTCATCCTGATGCAGAACGTCAACTGACAGTTCATGAGCCTGCTTCCACAGAGGCTCCTGAAGCTGAAGGCATTCCAGCAGCTGATCCCATCGCTGCTGAAGACATTGGTCATCATGACAATGTAGAAGATGATGCAGTCCTTCCTCAGTTAGAAAATAGCGAACTCATCAGCATTGGTCGTCCACTGACGCCAATTGCACAGGATGCTTCATGGGCGGATCGCCCACAAGAGGAAGAAGACTATGAGGCCCAGCCCACTCCAACTCCACAGGCGTCGTCTGCTTTCCGCAGGCTTCGCAAAGGTCCAAGGCCTCAAGTCTCTGTTGAAGACATTCCGGCTGCATCAGCCGCAGAAGAAGAAGTACCACAAGATCCCACTCCCCTGCTCCACCAAGAAGCAGTTCTCCAGGAGAACGTGCCTATAACCGACCCTCCAGCTAGTCAAGTGGAGGATGCAAATCTTGAGGCTGCCACAACCACCAATGAAGCTAATGTGGAGCCCTCCCTAGCAAAATCTTCAGAAGACAGCGAAGCCACTGATCCCGCCACTTCTGTTCCTGAGTCTGCTGCCGGTCCCCAATTCAACTATCATGTTGAGCACAGGCCTCAGGTCCAGAAGCCAATCCCAAGATTGCCAAGGTTTCCAGGTCCTGCATCAGCACCTAGCTCCTTCAACATCAATGGCTTCAGGGCAGACACACACGTTCTTCAATAGCTCCAGGAACCCCTACTCAAGGGAAAGGATATCATCTGATCGGTTCTGGAGCTATCCTCAGCGAAGCTATTACTCTTGCATTCTTTACAACCAAGGTCGCATCTTCCCACACAAGCGCCTTGACGTTGAAGCTATAGCTGGTCTGCCCTGTCTAGAAGAAGCGTTGGATTGCTTCAAGCAAGTGGGTCTGCTGCAGTTTGTTACTGATGAAGAGCATTGGAATGAAGAGCTGCTGCTGCAATTCTATGCCACACTTCACATCAAAGGGTATAGCAGAGATCCGAAGACTTGGGTCCTGGAGTGGATGACTGGCAACGTTCATCACGAAGCCAATGCATTTGACATCATTGAGCTCACTGGCTTGTCTACTCCTAGTGATCTCTTTGAGCAAGGCTGTTAGCTGCATGCTGAAGCTATTGAGAGCATCTTTCAGCGGCCAGAACCTGATATGAGTCAAATGCTCAGCATGATGAAGCCATTGCCCCAAGATGCTGCTTATCCCACAGAGTTCTTCGTTGAAGACCTTGAGTACCTGCCCAGAACCATCTATCACATCATCAGGCGAACTCTCTGGCCTATCAAAGGGCACTCTCCAAATGCCAAGCTTCAGGGTGCAATGAAGACTTTGGTCTTCTATATACTTCATGGCAAATGCTTCAATGCACAGGACTTCTTCATACGCCAACTTGCTGCATCAGGCATTGATCTGTTTGGTTTGAAGTTCTACGCCCCTTGGGTCATGCGGCTGATCAAGCTACACTCCGCCATCTCTTATCAGCCCTCAGCCCGCAACCATCGGATCTTCTTGCCTGACGTGGACATGTCTATGAAGCCATATATTCTGAGCCTGCCAAGCAACCTCTAAGTCTTCAGAATGCAGAACATCAGAGTTTTACACAGAACGTTGAAGGCATTGAAGCAGTTTCTCGGGTGTATCCTTTGGCTGGCACTACACGTGCACCACACCCTGCTTCAACTGAAGCCACTGACAGTGCCACTGCTTCAAGACCCAAGAAGCGCACTCGTGTTCTCAACGACCGAGAGCTTCTTGTGGCCCTACATCAGAAACAAGATAGGCATCATGACTGGCTGAAGCGTCAGATGAAAAGCCTCTTGGTGGATGTTAATCGCACTCGAAATCTTGCCACTAAGAATGCTTTCGTTGCCCATGAAACTTGTCACCGCACATGGAAAGGGCTAACGATGATGCTTTCTGAAGCTGATCTTCAAGAGGATGGCTTCACTGAGAGATTCAAGTTTGACTCCACACCTCCTCGAAGGGCTATGCTGCTAGGAACTCCATCCCTTGAAGACTCTGAGTTCTCTTCCTCTGCTACCACAGTCACTGCCAGAATTATTGAGGAAGAAGACGATGCTACTTCACCGCCACCTGCTTCAGCACCGCCAAACAACACCAACAACCCTGCTACTTCACCTACTCCTCATGGGAACGAGTAGAGGCTCTATGTCTTCAAACCTTTTTGGTCATTACTGACAAAAGGGGGAGAAGCACATGAGATTGATAGTCTTCAAGCGGGTTCATATGGGCGGGTGCCTTATATTTTGCTTCGTGCTTACAACTCTCGTTTTTTTTGCTACATTTGGTTCTTATGAGTTGTAACACTTAAACTAGATGGTCGTCTGCTACTTATTTGCCACCTTGTTTTGCGAAGATAAATTCCGCATGTGCGACGATAAATTCCGCACTTAGATCATTCTGCAGTCGTCCATTTTCCATTATGCATGGCATTATCTTCATATACTTTCACATGCATAGTGGATTGTCATCATAAGTTGAAGTGGATCTCCACAAGTGCCACCTGCCATGTGCATTTGCATTCCAAAAGCAAATTAACTTATATGCACATCTTCAGGGGGAGCCCTTGCAACTTATGAAGACAATTCCTTATCCTTTACAGTTTCACAGATTATATTCCCCGTTGAAAACTTCAACTAGTTTGTCATCAATCACCAAAAAGGGGGAGATTGTAAGTGCATCTAGTGCCACCCCTAGTTGGTTTTGGAGTATTGACGACAAACCTAGTTGAGGGACTAATGTGTTTGTGAGAATTACAGGATAACACAGGTAGAAGTCCCTCATGATTCGGTTTTACTACCAGAGATGACCCCTAAAAATGTATGAAGACATTGAAGTCAAAGGTGGTATATGAAGATATTCACATTGAAGACTATGGTAAGAGAAGACACGATATGAAGCCTATGGAGCTCGAAGACTTAGATCTTTCGTAGTTCTTTTTCTTTTGTGTTGAGTCATAGGAACCACCGTACTGTTAAGTGGGGTCCAAGAGAACCAGTCAGAATGACTGAAGTGATGCCTAAACCAAAAACTTATGTCTTCGAGTGAAGACAATGAGAGCGAATCTTGTCCTGAGTCGGACAAGTCAGCTTTGCTTGTAGCCCAAGTAAAGTTGTCGTGTGAGTTTGAAATCTGACCGTTGGGACACGTGTCAGTTCCTTAGTGACCCAGGGTCATTTCGGACAAATCAGGTCGGGTTGCCAAGTGGCTATAAATAGCCCACCCCCTACAACCATAAACGGTTGGCTGCTCAGATTGATAGTACGGCTTTTGTCGTTTGAGAGCAACCCACCTCGAAGCCTTTGAGAGAGAATCCTTGCGAGGATAAAGCCCTAACCACCAGAGCCAGAGAGAATTGGGCATCACTTAAGTCTTCTTGTCTGTGTGATCTGAAGACTTATTACACTTGAGGACTGTGCATCCTCCAGCCGGTTAGGCGTCGCGTTCTGAGCATCCAAGAGACATTGTGGATTGCCGGTGAACGAAGTCTGTGAAGGTTTGGGAGTCTACCTTGAAGACTTACCAGAGTGATTGGGCGAGGTCTATGTGACCTTAGCTCAAGGAGAATACGGTGAGGACTGGGTGTCCTGAGCTGCGTGTTCAGGACTGGGTGTCCGGGACTGTGTGTCCTAAGGTTTAAATACCTAGCCGCTCCAACCAGACGTACAGTTGTCACAGCAACTGGAACTGGTCCAACAAATCATTGTCTTCAACGAGTCACTGGTTTCATCTTCACTTCCTTTACTTACTGTTACTCCTTGTGAAGTCATTGTATGTTTGCACTATCATTTGTCTTCACTGAGTGACTGCGTGTTCTGTTTGGCTTCACAATATCTTCCTACCTGATCCTTACTACCTAGCTGCTATTAGTCTTTGTGCTTTCACTTCATTGAATACTTGACTATGGTTTGCCTAGTGTAGTCTACCTTCCGCTGCATGGTAATAGGTTTTAATTTTATCGTTTGTCTTCAAAACTTCTATGTTCTGAAGACTTTCATAAAAATCGCCTATTCACCCCCCTCTAGTCGATATAACGCACTTTCACAGACCCTTGGTCAATGCGCCCTGATCGGGGGCGCCTAACCCATTATGGTTGGTGGGCCCCTGTGGCCCGCGCTATATTAACAGAGGTGGGGGTTGGGTCACGACTGACGAAGTTCATCGTCGCCACAAACCCCACCTACACGCCCTACCGATCTAGGGTTAGTGCGGTGCTCATGGGAAGCACCACCTCCTTGCCATCTCTCTGTCCACATCGCCGCCGCCACATCACCATGGCCGTCGCTGGATCGAGCTTGTCTGGACAGGCGGAAGGTAGGTTCACCATGAATTCCTAACCCTAACCGATCCAGTGATCTATCAATGGTATCAGACAGGTTGGGTATAGGATTTTTCGGTTGAAATAGATCACAAAGGAAAAAGTTACCCTCCCCAAAGAACCCTGCCAGGGCAGAGTAAAGAAAACAAAAGTACACCGAAGAAGGCCTTGGGCCGCCGACAAAGAGCGCCACCGTCATGGCCGTGCCAGTTCCTCTCGATCCCCACATGCATCGGCAAGCCGAGGTGCGGGGACGAAGAACCACCCCGCGAAGGGCAAAGCACACCATGACCAAATCCCTCGACGGCGGCGCGCTCACCACAAGGGCGGACGCGCGACTGGCGAGGAGGATCGTAATGGCACCGCCTCTTGTAGCTCCGCCGTCGTCGTCGATTTCGATTCACAAAGGGGAGCGAGTGGTGGAACATAGTTCAAAGAAAGGGGAAGGGCTCGTGGCGCGGTGGCTGATGACCTCATCGCTGGCGGAGCCCGAACCCGCCGCCACTCTGGCTAGCAGAGGAGGGCCCTGGTCGCCCCTCTCTCTCTTGCTCTGTCGCAGGAGACAGTGGTGGAATGGAAATGGGAAGGGGAAAAAGGAATCTCGTGCGGCGCGACGGGGCCGCTGCTGGAGATCTGCCACGATGAAGCGAGATGCAGGGAGAGGCGCGGGGGCTGGGGGCGAATGAACTAGGGTTTCCCCCCGCTGGCGCTGTGAACCCATTTTTGTTCGGGCTAGATCCGCGGGTGGCCGTTGGATCTCAGCGGTCGGCTGAGATTGAAAACCTAAGCCGCCGCTGCACAGTTGGGCCTTTTAGGCCGAAAGCACTGGTCAGCTGAGCTGCTGGGCCGGCAGCCGCGCGCGCGCGAGCCGAACATGCCTTGAGAGGCTGGGCCGTCTTCGGCCAGGACAGGTGCGCACAGCGCGCGAGCAGGCCGTGGGCCGGGCAAGAGGGCAGGTCGGCGTGGTGCTGCTCATTTTCTTTTTTCTGTTTATTTTGTTATTTGTCCAGTTTTGGGCAAATTTCAAATAGTGTTTTCTATGCAAATTTTTCTAATGAAATTTTTTGTTTAGAAAATAGTAAAGTAAACAGAAAAGTTTTTGAAAATTAAAATAGAAAATTTTCAGAAAAAAATGTTCATGAATTTTTGTAAATAAAATAAGAAAGTTCTTGATTTTTTATTTCATGTTTTTCCGCTGCGTAAATAATTAATAGTGCTCTTTTACAAAGAATAAAAGTTCAGATAGAATTATATTTAAAGAGCATATTAAATTAATTATGATTATGTTATTTTTATAACCAACGTTGTTAATAACATGATCATGTTTTATTATTGAAATTTAAAGGTGCATTTATTTCTAATATTTTGCCCAATGGTAATATAGATTTAATTGCATAGACAATTATATGTTTAATTTGACCAACATTAGATTAATGCATATGCTTATTATATTGATGTCACTTAAATTGTGATTTCAGGAGGCTTTCACTTGATGAGTTGCCTAAAAGAAGTTCCGACACTCAGAGGTGACAATCACACTGAGTGGAGGAAGAAAGTTGAACTGGCATTTGTTTGTGCTGATCTGGACTGGGTTCTGGATGAACCACAGCCGGTCAGACCTACAGAGCCAGTAAGAGAGACCACTGATAATGATGCTGCATGGGATAAAAAGAGGGGGGATTATGCTCCTTTGGAGATGTCCTACATCATAGACAACCAAAAGTGGGTCAATGCAAACAAAAAATGCATGGCCTTTATAAAGAATACAATTGAGAGCACCATTGTGGGCTCCATTGCAGAGTGCACTTCCGCAGGGGAGTTGCTCACAAAGATAAAGAGCCAGTTCTGGCTCTTCAAAGATATATGCCACCCAGGTGTTAAAACAACTGGTGACAGAACAATACACAGGTGACATGGAATAAGGAGAGCACATCCTAGGATGAGCAATATGGCAGCAAAGCTAAGCCCATGGATGAGGATCTGGAGATCAAACCAAAGCTCCTGGTCCACCTGGTCATGGCTTCACTGCCAAAGGAGTTTGAAACTTTTGTTGTGAACTACAATATGTCACCTGGAACATGGGACATTGAAAAGACAATTAGCAATGTGTGTCCAAGAAGAGGACAGACTAAAAGCCTCACATGGTGGTACACTCAACTATGTGAAGGATCACAAGAAAAAGAACTACAATCAAAACAACAAAAGTTCTCCTTCAAAGCCACAAGGAAAAGCTCCCTATCAGCATCAGCGTCAGCAACACCTTTCCCAGTGGACAAAGACACTTGTCTCCACTGTAAGCAGACCGGCATTACAAGAAAGACTGCCCTGTTTGGCTAAAGTCCTTAATGGCAAAGCAAGGTAACAACATTGTTTCCTTAGTTAATGAATCCTTGTACACACAGTTTTCGAAATCTACTTGGTGGATTGACTCAGGGGCAACTGTTCATGTTGCAAATTGTTTACAGGGATTCCATTCGACCCGGACTACGCTAAGAAGAGAAGGAGGCATTGAAGTAGCCAATGGAATGAAAGCAGAAGTTGAAGTTGTCGGCGACATCTCCTTGGAGTTAGCTGATGGATTCAAGCTTCTACTTAGAGATGTTCTTTATGTTCCTTCATGTAATAGAAACTTAATTAGATTTCATGTTTGGACAAAGAAAATTATGAGTGTTATTTTGGACATGGCAAGTGTGCCATATGGTATAATAATGCTTATGTGGGTAATGCTTTACTACATGATGAGCTTTATTTGTTATCACTTCGTGAAAAAGTGCATTCTGTATGCAATGTGAATGAACATGTTTCCGCGTCGAATAAAGAACAAAAGAAAAGAAAGAGAACATTCGACTCATCGAAATTATGGCACTGTCGCTTGGGCCATATTTCGAAGGGGAGAATAGAAAGATTAGTTCAAAAGTGAAATTCTTCCACAGTTAGAATTCTCAGACTTAGAACAATGTGTAGATTGCATTAAAGGAAAGTATATAAAACAAATCAAAAAAGGTGCAATCCATAGCACAAGCACACTAGAAATCATCCACACTGACATTTGTGGACCATTTCCGGTGAAAAGTGTGGATGGATATGACTCGTTCATAACATTCACAGATGATTACTCTCGCTATGGTTATATTTATCCAATCAAAGAAAGATCTGAAAGCGTTGGATAAATTTAAAATATTCAAAGCTGAAGTTGAAAATCAGCATGATAAAAGAATAAAGATAGTAAGGTCCGACCGTGGGGGAGAGTACTACGGTCGCACACTCCATATGGCCAAGTCCCTGGACCTTTTGCAAAGTTCTTACAGGAGACTAGCATAGTTAACCAGTATTCCATGCCGGGTGAACCTCAGCAAAATGGAGTAGCTGAAAGGCGCAACCGTACACTTATGGATATGGTGCGCAGCATGATGAGTTTATTCCAACTTGCCATTGGGATTATGGATGGAAGGCGCTTAAAACCGCCATTCACATTCTCAATAGAGTACCAAGCAAGTCGGTGCCCAACACACCGTACGAGCTATGGACAGGAAGGATGCCCTCCCTACAACACTTCAGGGTGTGGGGGTGCCCTGCTGAAGGCCAAAATGTTTAATCCAAACATTGCAAAGTTAGATCCCAAAACAGTAAGTTGCCACTTCATTGGCTATCCAGACAGATCAAAAGGTTTTCGTTTCTACTGCCCAGACAGATATACAAAGTTTGTAGAAACGAGACATGCAGTCTCTTGAGGACGAAATGATGAGGGGGCTTGGTAGCGGAAAATTGATCTTGAGGAGAAGAGGGTGCATGCACCTAATCCGATGATCAGGAGCCATTTTTCTCACTACCAGTTTGCAACTCACCCATGACAAACTATGGGGGTAGACCCGGAACCTGTCCGTCAGGCCGACTGAACCGTTGTTGAGCATGAAAGGGAGGTGCAACAACAAATTTTAGAAAGAAGTGCCAGAAGTTTGAGGCACAGAATGTGCCAAAACTGAGGCCCTTAGAAGGTCTACAAGACCAAGAAAGTCAGCTATTTCTACTGACTTTAAAGTTTATAACACAAGAATAGTTCATATGGAAAAAGATCCCACCTCATATGAAGAAAGCCATGAGAAGCCCTCATTCATCGAAGTGGATGAAGGCAATGGAACGAGATGAAATCGATGAGTTCCAAAGATGTTTGGGACTTTAGAGGAAATTCCAAAGGAGCCAAAAACAGTAGGCTGTAAATGGGTCTAAAATTAAGTATGACTCTAAAGGGAATATAGAAAGTATAAAGCACGACTCGTGGCAAAAGGATTTACACAAAGAGAAGGGATAGATTACAATGAGACATTTTCTCCAGTCTCATGTAAGGATTCCTTCAGAATCATAATGGCATTAGTTGCTCATTTTGATTTAGAGTTACATCAAATGGATGTTAAGACGGCATTTCTGAATGGTGATTTAGAAGAAAAGGTCTACATGAAACAACCCAAGGGTTTTATCATGGAAGGCAAGGAAAATATGGGATGCTGCCTGAAGAAATCCATTTATGGATTAAGACAAGCCTCTCGACAGTGGTATCTAAAGTTTAATCAAACGATTAAAAGTTTTGGATTTAAAGAAAATATTGAGGATAATTGCATTTATGCAAAGTTTGAAAATGGGAAATATATTTTCCTAATCTTGTATGTGGATGATATCCTGCTTGCTAGTAGTGATGTTAGTCTACTACAAGAAACAAAGAAATACTTATCCTCAAATTTTGACATAACAGATCTTGGTGAAGCATCATATGTTTTGGGCATAGAAATTCACCGAGATAGAAACAGTGGAGTCTTAGGACTATCGCAGAAAGCGTATTTAGAAAAGGTTCTTAAAAAGTATAACATGCATGCGAGTAAAGCCACACCTGCTCCTATAGTCAAGGGCGATAGTTTTGGGAAATTCCAATGTCCCAAGAACCAGTATGAGATCGATCAAATGAAAGCAGTACCATATGCTTCGGCAGTTGGCAGCTTACAGTATGCACAAGTGTGCACTCGCCCTGACTTAGCTTTTATCACTGGGGTACTCGGTAGATATCAAGAGAATCCAGGCATGGAGCACTGGAAGATGGTAAAGAAAGCATTGCGTTATGCGCAAGGCACGAAGGACTACATGCTAATATACAGGAGAAGTGAATCCCTAGAGATAAAAGGGTATTCAGACGCAGATTTTGCGGGGGACAGAGATGATAGAAAATCCACGTCAGGATACGTCTTCACTCTCGCTGGGGGAGCTATTTCGTGGAAAAGCTCCAAACAGTCAATAGTTGCATCAACCACGATGTATGCAGAATTCATAGCATGCTTCGAAGCCACGGGGCAGGCGATATGGCTAAAGAAATTTGTACCCGACTTGAAAGTGGTAGATTGTATTCACAAACCACTAAAGATGTACTGCGACAACCAATCCGCAGTATTTTACGCTCACAACAACAAGTCGAGTAATGCTGCCAAAACAATAGAGATAAGGTATTATGTTGTGAAAGATAAAATCCAGGATCAAACTATAAGTCTCGAGCATATAAGGACAAAGGATATGCTTACGGATCCGCTAACGAAAGGCTTACCACCCAATGTGTTCAAGGAACACATAGCCGGCATGGGTTTAAGGGAAAGCCTTATGATTTCTGGATAGGCCCAAAAGGAACAGAATTTGCTTCTGATCATAACGTATGTTGTAGCTGTATGATTCTAACGGCAATTAAGCTGTGACGATGAAACATGCTCTATGTACCAATATGTGATGAAACAAATAAACTAGAAAGTATAAGGTTAAAAGTAAAAGTTGAGATCAAGGGGGAGAATGTTAGGTTGATCTCTCCACCGAGTGGGCCCAACGGCCCATCGGGCCCTGATCGGGGGCGCCCAACCCTCTTATGGTTGGTGGGCCCCTGTGACCTGCGATATATAGAGAGGTGGGGGCCAGGGCACACGGTACGAGGTTCACCGCGCCGCCAGACTCCCACCGATATCCCCTTCCGATCTAGGGCAATCGCACGGTGCTCACAGGAAGCACCACCTCCTCGCCATCTCTCTGTCCACATCGCTGCCACCACATCTGTTGGGGATCGTAGCAGAAATTTAAAATTTTCCACGCACCACCAAAATCAATCTATGGAGTCATCAGCAACGAGAGAGAGGAGTGCATCTTCATACCCTTGAAGATCGCTAAGCGGAAGCGTTCAAGAGAACGGGGTTGATGGAGTCGTACTCGTCGTGATCCAAATCACCGATGATCCTAGCGCCGAACGGACGGCACCTCCGCGTTCAACACACGTACGGAACGGAGACGTCTCCCGCGCCTTGATCCAGCAAGGAGGAGGGAGAGGTTGAGGAAGAGAGTCCAACAGCAGCACGACGGCGTGGTGGTGATGGAGTGGCAGTTCTCCGGCAGGGCTTCGCCAAGCTCACGCGGAGGAGGAGAGGTATTGGAGGGGAGGGGCTGCGCCAGGTTCAAGGGTGTGGCCGCCCTCCCACCCCTCCACTATTTATAGGTGGGGAGAGAGGGGGCCCCCCTAGATCCCATCTAGGGTGGGGCGGCGGCCAAGGGGGAGGAGTGCCTCCCAAGTCAAGTGGAGGCCCTCCCCCTTAGGGTTTCCCCTCTCCCATGCGCATGGGCCTTGGGGGGGCTGGTGCCCTGGCCCATTAAGGCTAGGGAGCCCCCCTACAGCCCATGCTGCTGTATTGGACATGGTGGAACATTTTCCGGAACCCCTCCGGAATCCTCCGGAACCTTCCGGAAGCTTCCCGGTACAATACCGGAAAAAACCGAACTTTTCCTGGAACCCGAACAACAACTTTCCATATATAAATCTTTACCTCCGGACCATTCCGGAACTCCTCGTGACATCCAGGATCTCATCTGGGACTCCGAACAACATTCGGTAAATCACATACAAATCTTCCTAATAACCCTAGCGTCATCGAACCTTAAGTGTGTAGACCCTACGGGTTCGGGAACCATGCAGACATGACCAAGACAACTCTCCGGATCAATAACCA
>NW_024113272.1:0-26616 GCF_003073215.2 Triticum urartu | reverse complement strand
GAGAGGATAACTCAAGCAATATGATGAAAACCCCATCTTGTTATCCTTGATGGCAATAATACAATACGTGCCTTGATACCCCTACCACTACCGCAAGTTGCAGCTAACGCGACACTACGATCCGAGACCCTTCGTCGAAACTGTGTGCGATGCCATAGTCGCAAACGGTGGTTTAAAATAACCGTCAGAAAAGGTGCAAAACATTTGCGATGGAGGATGCATCAAACACGGTTCAGATTTTAGTTGTGTGCGCAATGCAGGGCATACGGTTCAGCTCAATTAATTGTTTGCGATGAGGAGGAACAAAAGAAACGGGCAGCCAGATGAAGGTGTGTGCGATATACATAATACGGTTTACTCAGATGAACTGTTTGTGATTAGGCAATACAAAAGAAACGGACAGCCAGAAGAAGGTGTGTGCGATATACGGCATGCGGTTCACTCGGATGAACTGTTTGCATTGAGACAAGAGAACAGAAACGGTTCAATATAACAAGATGTGTGTGATACGCGACAAATAGGCCTGTAATCAGAAATGTGTGCGAAGACCGATAATAACACAGGCGATTGCTTTTAATAAGACGTATGTGATATGTTCTGTCTACACAACATCTATTGGCCATTGGGGGACGGGCGGTCATCCGGATACGCCATAAGGATGCGAAGAGGCATCCTATCAGCAAGGACCAGCTGTTTCACTAGTAGCTCTTGTAAGAAAAGTCTCAAGTTAAGTATGCTCAGGCTAGAGCAGCCATCAGATGGGTGACGGGATGGGAAGTTCATCCCATGAGTTAATTTAACCTCGAGGTACTTGTTTTTTTATTTTTTTATTTTTAACACGTGTTAAAGAAGGTATACCGCATTACTTTTTCACAATGTGTGATACGTGGCATACAGTTGATCCATCCGACCTGTTTGTGATGGAATTGGCCATGTGAGTTGTGGGCAAACGCTTGCTAGTATTCAACCATTTGGGATTGATGAATTCATCACCGACGGGTTCCTTAGTGTGGTCCATGTTCATCAGATCATCATCTACTTCTTTTGCTAGCTCGATGTTCCTTCCATGCTAAGTTTCCATTAATTGGTGGCGTTTTATGAACACGCCACCGTTTCCCGCCATTTCCTCACCTATTTCCCGCCACCCAGCGATATTGCGCATAGGCGGCGCGTGACGCACGGAGGCGACGAGCGCAGCTTGTAGCACATCCACCTTTTCCAAGCATGCCAACCCACCAAAGCGCCGCCTCTGCCATCAATCTCGTCGACGAGGAAAACAAGCAGGCGCCACGGCCCGTCGAGGCCGAGGCTCTCCCCGGCAACACGATGGACGACGCCGTGATGCGCGTCATCGCCAGGGTTGAGCATACCTTTGGCACATCGCGCTTGAGCGTCGCGGATCAAGATAGGCATGTCAGCGCCGACAGGTTGCAGCTCGCCGCACAACATGATGGATGGCGCGTCACAGAGCAAGCTAGGCACATCTGCGCCAATAGGTTGTGGCTCACCGCACAGCGGGACCGTTGGAGCGCCGAAGAGCGAGAGGCGCTGAGGGAGTCCTGGATTAGGGGGTATCCGGACAGCCGGACTATATACTTTGGCCGGACTGTTGGACTATGAAGATACAAGATTGAAGACTTCATCCCGTGTCCGGGTGGGACTCTCCTTGGCGTGGAAGGCAAGCTTGGCAATACGGATATGTAGATCTCCTTCCTTGTAACCGACTCTGTGTAACCCTAGCCCCTCCGGTGTCTATATAAACCAGAGGGTTTAGTCCGTAGGACCAAGAACAACAATCATACCATAGGCTAGCTTCTCGGGCTTAGCCTCTCTGATCTCGTGGTAGATCAACTCTTGTATTACTAATATTATCAAGAACAATCAAGCAGGACATAGGGTATTATCTCCATCAAGAGGGCCCGAACCTGGGTAAACATCGTATCCCCTGCCTCCTGTTACCATCCGCCTTAGACGCACAGTTCGGGACCCCCTACCCGAGATCCGCCGGTTTTGACACCGACATTGGTGCTTTCATTGAGAGTTCCTCTGTGTCGTCATCGTTAGGCTGGATGGCCCCTTCAATCATCGATAGCGATGTAGTCCAGGGTGAGACTTTCCTCCCCGGACAGATATTTGTATTCGGTGGCTCCGCACTGCAGGCCAACTCGCTTGGCCATCTGGAGCAGATCGAGAGTTACGACCCTGGCCACCAGGTCAGGTTTGGAAGCATAAACCACACGGCCGATATCCACGGAGACTTGATCTTCGGCAGATTCGAGCCCTTGCCGAGTGCACCGCACGATCACGATGAGCATGATTTAGCTCTACCCATCGGACAGTCACTACAAAAAAAGACACATCCTTGACATTTTGGGCCGAACTATTTTTTTTCTATCATACATATGAAACTTCTATGACGATAATTGTGACAAAAACCGGTATCATATTAGATGTGGTGGGCTCCTACTTCCATGACAAAAAATCATGATAGAAAATGGGTTTTTCGTCCTGGGCGGGCCGGCGACGCAGCTGCATGACATTCTTTGGGCCATCCATGACGGAAAAAACCGTGGTAGAAGCGAGGGCGAGGAAAATTTCGGGGAGTTCCCAGTTACGGTGGGAGGTCGGGGGCCGAGCGATGCGCGTTTCTCTCGTACACGTACATGCGTGTGTGCGAGGCGTTGGCTCTAACTGAACCCGAGCGAGGCGTTGGGCTCTAACGGAACCCGAGCGATTACACTGCAGGCTACGCGTTACTGAACCCGAGCGATCGATCGATGGCTATTAACTGAACCTGTCGGGGATATACCCCGCGGTATGACCCAGCTAGAGTTGTAAACCGGCTGGGACTTGGTACCGGATGGTAAACTGGCGGAGAGTTAAATATCAGAGAGTCAAGACAGATGGCTAAGACAGACGGTAAACCGCTGGTGTTAAACCGGCAGACAATGTTAAACCGGCAGACAATGTAAACCGACAGACAATGTTAAACCAGCACACAATGTTAAACCGGCAGACCGTTAAGAAGCCTAGGAAGGGAAGTCAAATAGTTTAAGTTAAAAGTCCGAGTTGGACTCCACATGTACCCGCCCCTTCAAAACATATATAAGGAGGGGCAGGGCTCCTCAAAGGGGGGGAAGCAAACAACAATCTCTAGGGCTAGACACAATTAGAGGAGAGCCGATTTACGGCGACTCCCTCGTGATGATAATGAGATCTAGCCTTAAACAGCATGTAGGGTTGTTACCAGATGATGTTTCCCGGGGCCCGAAGCTGTCTAAATCCTCGTCTTGTGTTGCGTTTCTCGATTCCGCTCAACCCCTCTCAAGCTACCACATAGATGCGTTGGCCTCACGACTAAGTCCTTCCGCTAAGGACATCTGACGTGACAATTCCACGACAGTTGGCGCCCACGTGGGGCCCGCACCGTCTCTGTCGTGGCAGAGCCGCTGTTGCGGCCTCCACCTTTGCCACGAGCGCTTCTGCTGCTGCTGTGATTTGCCAAATTCCAGTGCACCTCTACTCTGGGCCGGATCCGTGCCCTTGAGTTGCCACAGTCGCCCTTTGCCTCTGGGCTGAGCCACCTATTCACCGTGGTCCGCTACGGCCTGTGCCGCCTTCGGCGACCCGTTAAGCCGCCTGCCATGTCGTCCGCCTCCGCGGTCTCCGCTCGCCTCTGAGCTGCTGTCGTCGGCTCGCCCCCGGCGCCCTTCTGCCACAGCACTGCTGTGGCAGTTTTTTCCCTTTGTCAGTGAAATTTCCATAGCCGGACTTGCCTCCATTACCGAAGCAGATCCTGCCTCGCACCATCACGCCGCTGCTGTTTAGAAAAAAACAAAAAAACAACAGTTCAGTTTGCAGCATTAGTGCATGGTCATTGAAGAGTTGGTGATCAAATTTGGATTTGAAGGTTTGAAGCGGCCTTTTATGCTACCAAGAGGGAATAACTTGGTTAGATTGCTATCGGTACTAGTCTAGCATCAGTACAACTATTACATCCACTCGGGATAGCCTATGGGCGTGGACACCAGCAAAGAGCAGAGGACCGAGGAATTTGGCTGAGTAAAAAACAAGGGCCGAATATTTTAACTGGCCAAGGGAACTTGGAAAGAGGGTCTGCGTACGGAGCTTTCGCCTAAATAAATCAGGTGATATTTGTCCTATATATTTCTTGCTAAGTACATGTTGATTTCTTTGGACAAACAACTACTTTGCCCTGCTGTATGTTTTGTACGCATGATAACTGTGTTTATACCATGGGTATGGAGCACGAGTTGGCAACATTCTGTACCAATGTTACAGTGAGCCGCCGGGGCCGCGTTGGGCCGCCTCTACCATGTTGAGTCGCCGGGGCTATGTTGAGTCACCGGCCTGCCTCAGCGGCCTCTGTCGCGATGAACGGGTCATATCTCATCCAAACAAATCAGGTGATATCCGTCCGGTTTGTGTGAACAATTACTTTGGCGTGTGATATTTTTTGAAACAGGACAATTGTTCATCACAAATAAGGCGTTATATTACGGGCACGGAGCACACGCTAGCAACGTTCTGCACTGGTGTTTCGTCTGTGTCATTGAAAGTGCAACTATCCCTAGGTGGTTTTGGTAATTCATAACAACATATAGCTCATTGAGCTAATGCTATTCCAAGATGATTATTTCAGGAAAGCTCAATGATTGGCATGGCACGGATGTGAAAGTGGAACCCTCAAAATGCTAAGGACAAAGGATTGGCTCAAGCTCAAAAGCTCAAGACTCTTCATTTTATATTTTAGTGATCCAAGATCACATTGAGTCTTTAGGAAAAGCCAATACTATCAAGGAGGGATGAGGTGTTGCTTAATGAGCCTCTTGCTTCATGTGCTTAGTGATATGCTCCAAAACCCTCAACTACTTTCCCATATCCACATATGACCTAAACCCCAAGCCAAACTCGGTCCTACTGATTCTTCCTATCCGGCGCCACCGAGTTTTCTCTTGTCACTAGCCACTGCCAAAGCCTAGCAATTCGGTTCTACCGATAGGGATCTCGGTCTCACCGAGATGGGATTGCAAACTCTCTGTTTCCCTTTCGTAACTTTTCGGTCTCACCGAAAGAGCGAATTGGTCCCACCAAGATTGCAATGTAAACTCAGTGTTTCCCCTTTGTAACTTTTCGGTCTCACCGAGTTCCACTCGGTCTCACCAAAAGAGCAAATCGGTCCCACCGAGTTTGCCTGACCAACTCTCTGGTAAGCTAATTACCAAATTCGGTCTCACCGAGTTTGTGTAATCGGTCTCACCGAGATTACGTTATGCCCAAACCCTAACCATATCGGTCCTACCGAGTTGCATGTCAGTCCCACCGAAAATCTCTAACGGTCACTAGGTTTACATTTTCGGTCCGACCGAGTTTATTGATTCGGTCCCACCGAGATTGGAAAACTGTGTAACGGTTGGATTTTGTGTGGAGGCTATATATACCCCTCCACCTCCTCTTCATTCGTGGAGAGAGCCATCAGAACACACACACCATTCCAACTCATATGTTCTGGGAGAGAACCACCTACTCATGTGTTGAGACCAAGATATTCCATTCCTACCATATGAATCTTGATCTCTAGCCTTCCCAAGTTGCTTTCCACTCAAATCTTCTTTCCACCAAATCCAAATCCTATGAGAGAGAGTTGAGTGTTGGGGAGACTATCATTTGAAGCACAAGAGCAAGGAGTTCATTACCTGCACAACATTTGTTACTTCTTGGAGAGTGGTGTCTCCTAGATTGGCTAGGTGTCACTTGGGAGCCTCCGACAAGATTGTGGAGTTGAACCAAGGAGTTTGTAAGGGCAAGGAGATCGCCTACTTCGTGAAGATCTACCGCTAGTGAGGCAAGTCCTGTGTGGGCGATGGCCATGGTGGGATAGACAAGGTTACTTCTTCGTGGACCCTTTGTGGGTGGTTGCTTCTTCGTGGACCCTTCGTGGGTGGAGCCCTGTGTGGACTCGCGCAACCGTTACCCTTGGGTGGAGCCCTGTGTGGACTCGCGCAACCGTTACCCTTCGTGGGTTGAAGTCTCCATCAACGTGGATGTAGGATAGCACCACCTATCCGAACCACGGGAAAAACATCCGTGTCTCCAATTGCGTTTGAATTCTCCAAACCCTTCCCTTTACATTCTTGCAAGTTGCATGCTTTACTTTCCGCTGCCTATATACTCTTTGCATGCTTGCTTGAATTATGTGATGATTGCTTGACTTGTCCTAAATTAGCTAAAATCTGCCAAGAGCTAAAATTGGGAAAAGGTTAAGTTTTTATTTTGTCAAGTAGTTTAATCACCCCCCCCTCTAGACATACTTTTGATCCTACAAGTGGTATCAGAGCTTTGGTCTCCATTTGCTTGATCTCCATAGCTTTTGGTGGTCATAGCCTTGGTTTCACAACCTACGAGAGTATGGCGTCTAGCGAGGGAAATTATCACCGTAGAGGTCCTTACTTTGATGGTACTAATTTTGCTAGTTGGAAGCATAAAATGAAAATGCATATTCTTGGACATAACCCCGCCGTTTGGGCTATTGTGTGTGTTGGTTTGCAAGGTGACTTCTTTGATGGGAGAGAACCAAACCGTGAAGCTACCGCGGATGAGTTGAAGATGTTGCAATACAATGCTCAAGCTTGTGATATTCTCTTCAACGGATTGTGCCCCGAAGAATTCAACAAAATCAAGCCGTCTTGAGAATGCAAAGGAAATTTGGGACACTTTGATTGATATGCACGAAGGTACCGACTCCGTCAAGGAATCCAAGTTGGATGTGCTTCAAAGTCAACTTGACAAGTTCAAAATGAAGGATGGTGAAGGTGTCGCTGAAATGTACTCTAGGCTTGCTCTCATCACAAATGAGATTGCTGGCTTAGGAAGTGAAGAGATGACCGATAGATTCATCATCAAGAAGATCTAAGAGCCTTGGATGGAAAATATGATACCGTGTGCACATTGATCCAAATGATGCCCAATTACAAAGATCTCAAGCCAACGGAGGTGATTGGAAGAATTGTTGCTCATGAGATGTCACTTAAGGATAAAGAGGAACTTCACAACAAATCAAGTGGTGCCTATAAAGCCTCATGTGAAGCCCCTACATCATCAAGTGAGAAACAAGACTTCAATGAAGAATTGAGCTTAATGGTGAAGAACTTCAACAAGTTCTACAAGAGTAGAAGCAAAGATAGAAGCTTCAAGTCAAGGTCCTACAATGACAAAAGATCTTCTAGTCGAGAGCGAAACTGCTACAATTGTGGAAGACCCGGACACTATTCCAATGAGTGTACGGCTCCCTACAAGAGAAGAGAAGATTCTCCAAGAAGAAGAAGCAAAGAATCACCACCAAGAGAGAGAAGGAGTAGAGATGATCGTTATGAACGAAGATACTCACGGAGAAGCAAGGATTCGGAAAGGAAGGAAAAATCATCAAGGAGCTACACAAGACGAAGACATCAAGCTCATGTTGGTGAATGGGTATCCGGCTCCGACTCCGACAGCCACTCCGAGAGAAGTTATCACTCCGACTCCGAAGATACTCAAGATGAAGGTGTTGCCGGTCTAGCACTTGTGTCAACCAACTCCTACGACATATTTGACTCACCAAATGAAGGAATTGGAAGATGCTTCATGGCCAAAGGTCCTAAGGTAACACACCCCGAGTATGTTGATTTCAATAGTGATGAAGATGACTTGTTAGGTGATGATTTGCTTTGGTGACAACTCTAGTGATGAATACTATGATGAAAGACCAATTAATCATGCTAATCAAGATAAAACGAATGACAATGATAAGGAGAAGATTGAGGCTCTAACTAAAGAACTAAACACTCTTAAGTTAGCTCATGAAACTATCTTCGAAGATCATCGAGAACTTTTAAGAGCTCATGAGAAATTACGCTTTGAAAAGCTCAATCTTGAGCAAGAGCATGAGTTCTTAAAGGCAATCAATGATGATCTCCGCAAGAAAAGTTCTTCTTACATTGCCAAGCGTTTACTCTTATCCACTTACATGCCTCAAGTCAAGTCTAGTAACAAGAAAGATTCTTCCTCTAGTAGTAACAATGATCATGCTAAATCCAATATTGTTGCTTCTAGTAGTTCTCTTGATTCCACTAATGATTCTCTTAGCCAAGTTACACTTGAGCAAGAAAATAGCTTATTGAAGGGAATTATAGAGAAAGGAGTGTACAAAAGCCTTGCCGGGAGTAAGCAATTCGAGGAAATTGTGCGCAAGCAAGGAATGCACCGGAAGAATCAAGGTGTTGGTTTTGAACGAAAGTTCAATGCCAATGGAGTTGAGTGGGAAGAAGATCAATACCCCAAGACAAAGTTTGTTCCTCAACAAGAGAAGTATATACTTCTTTCAAGGGGACACAAGCTCAAGATGATCTTCCACCACAATACTACAAGCAAAAAGGCAAGGACAAGCTTCAAGAGGAAATTGTGCATCACTCTATGTCTATGGATATCCTTGTTTGTTCCTTGTGGGACTAACCCTGTAGGTATTGAAAGTGCAATTCACTCAAATGGATAGCTCCAAGTGATCTACATCAACATTGAGCATCCACATCTTCAACATCTACATGAAGTCATCATCGACAAAACCCAAGGTTAGTTCATCCCTCTTAGGGGGGATATCACATCTAGGGGGGAGCTTTACTCTAAGACTTGAGCTAAAGCAACTCTAAAGATGTGAACAACAACAATGCTTTATGTAACAAGTTGGACCCCACTTAAACGAAGGCTACAAGTAGGGTTATTAACAATGCTTTATACTGTACCTAAAGTTGGTTGTACCTAACAGCCTAATGATCTAAACGTTAGTGTAGGGTTATTGACCTAACATGATCAAGTTTTTATTCTAAGAATTTCGACTGCTCTAAGTCAAACAGTACCAATTTGAACCTGAAACTAATGTATCATCTGCAATAAAGTTGCTTAAATGGCCATAGATGCTAGAACCTTATGAGGTTGTTGCGATATAGCCCTCCCTTATGGCCACAGTAGTGATTGAAAATACATCTTTAGCCCCTATTGCGGTTTATGTTTCGATGATGTGACATGCTGGGCTTTCGACTGTAATTGTTGATTGGTATCACAGTTGTGCAGTGACCTGGCACAAATCCACTGTTTTGCTTGTTTTAGAATTGTCGGGTTTTATTATCGTTCATTTCCACCATGAGGAATGGCTATGTCGAATCATATGAGAGATGGAACCTTGCAAGACTTTATCCCATTACCCTCCTACATTAGCTAGTGCTGTGCAGTTCCTCCTAACGCCAAGGATCAAACTCCTATCAATGCTGACAAGGATATCAAGACATAGAATCACGATGAAATTTATTACAACGTGCAGGATCTTATGAACCCACTATTTCCTCTTCTGGGTGAGTGAGAGGAGCCGTGCTCCTTGTCCCTCTTTCGGGAGTCTCGTGTTTCGAACATAGGATACTTTTAAAACTTCCAAAACCTCTTGAGAATTCGGGCGGTGTGATGAGAAGCTGATCATATTCGAGCTTGGTTAGTACTCCTCCTCTGGGTCACATACCAAGGATGATCAATTCATTCTTACTCTAAGTTTGTGTATTGGACGTAGGATCAAAACTTTTGTTCTTTCGAGGGGTATCTCATGATTCGGTGCCTCCACACGAAATTTGACCAACCACTTCCGTCGGATCTACGCCGCATTGAGTTAGTAACCTTGCACGCAGTTATGAATCTCGGTGCCACCGAGGTTGTTCCACTCGGTCACACCGACAGGGTCGGGCTATATATAGTCACGGGCACGAAATTTTGGAAATTTCTCCGAACCCCTTCGCCCGCGCGATAGCCTGCTCTGCCCTCGTGGTCTCCGGATCGTCTTCTCGCCGCCAGCCGCCTCCAGTCGCTGGTCTCCGTCGCCGTCAACGGGAATTCTGCCCCGCCGTTGCCGCCGTAGCAAGTCCCCGCCGAACTAGGGTATGGACTTGATCTTTGTGCTATTCCTCAATCTGATTCCTAGCACATTGTGATCATATTGTTTCTAGCCACGTTTGATAAACTTCTATCCAGTCAAAACGTCATTAGATTAGGTTTGATTCGAAAATTCTAGGTTTAGGTTTCCGCCGAAACCATCTCGGACCCACCGAGTTGAAAAACTCGGTCCCACCGATTTGGCTTATGCCATTGCACAAGTGAGACTCGGTCTGACCGAGAATTACTTATCGGTGTGACCGATTTTGGAACTCTGTGAAACCCTAGCAGTCTCGGTGCCACCGAACTGTGACTCGGTCCAACCGAGTTCACCAGTTCAGGTGCCAAAACTGCTTCGGTATCACCGAGTTTAAAAATCGGTAGATCCGAGATGATTCTAATTTTTTGGATCATTCTTTTTGATCTCTGCATTTTTACTTGGGACTGTGGAGTGCATGTGAGGAGTCCGAGATGATTTGTCAGGTGGGAAACTAGAAACGTTAAAGTTATCGCTTGTGTTGGGATCATTCTTCTTGGCAAAATCTCTGCTTTTGTGAGAATGCTATCGCTATTTCTACTCATCTAATAAGAACTGTTCACGAGGGTCCAGTAGTCCAAGAATTTCTGTCTAGCTCTATGTGCGAGTCAAAGTGCATCATATGCCAAGTATGTGCCTTTAAGATCAGCATCATCTATACCTCATTGTGGCTGAAGAATGAGTGAGTGGCACTAGAGCTTCCCTTCCAGTTCTCCAAATGCGTATTGTCATCATGAAGGCCAATGTAGCTTAAAAGGTTACGCATCTCCAGCAACTGCCCAAAGTTGCCACGAGACAGAAGGATAGAGAGAGACTTCTGATTCGAATGATGAAGATTTGTGTGCAGAGGAAGAGGCCCAGCATTCCACGCAAGTAGATCGAACGAGTGAGCTATGACTATGAGGAGTGGTTTAGTTCTTTAAGGTCATAGCTCAAAGGCCGTAAGGCCAGCTCGCAAAGATACAATTCTACTCACTAAGGACCAGCATGGCACGATGTGTACATGTCGTCTCATATATCTTTGATTAGCAATAGGCCTAAGAATGTTCAACGTGAGAAAAGCCCTAATCTAGAGCTCAGTTTGCCATCTGAGGAGAAAATAAAATAGATATAGGAAGGTGATGAAGACTGTGGCTAACGAGATGCTTGAGCAAAGAGAGCTTCTTGATCAGCGAGAGGAGAGAGCAGAGAAAGAAGAAAGTTAGCTGCACACCCCAGCACTACCAAAACGAAAAGCACCTCAACGACCCATTAATCGGGATGATGCCATCCATACATCCTATATAGGAAAGGGTCAACATAGCACGTCGTTCCAAGGGCGTTGTCCTTAACACGTTACCGGACATCTTTGGCATCGCTCCAAATGGCCGAAGCCACTCTCAAAATCACGATCAGGGAGGCTCCAAAGCCAAAGAAATACAAGGAGCATTCCTGCAGCTGAGAAGAACAAGGCCCCAGTGCCTGAGACTGTTGCTGAAGAAGAGGAAGAGAATGTCCTGAGAAAGCTAAAGCCCAAGATCCCAGACCACAACGATGCTCATCCTGTGGCTGAGGATATGAAGCTCAGGAGAGATTCAGGGCTGAGGAAGTGGAGAGAAGCAGACCCATATGCTTCAAGGAGAAGGACAGTAGTTGACTACAGGTTTCACACCAAGGAGCAGCAGGATTTTTATGAGACAGTGCTGCTAGATAAGAAGCCCATTGTCTGTGATATGCGATGGGTTGATTGGACATACATCAAGGACAATGAGGAGCACTATCCTGGAGTGCAAGACAGCTTCATAGCTTGTGGAGTAGCTGACTTTGTTGGGCAGAAGCTCACAAAGTGGAACGAGGAACTTATCATGCAGTTCTACTCCACAGCACTTTTATCCAGATGGGAGGATCACATGGATGTCTGAGGGTACAAGGTACCAATCCACAGTTGCTGAGTGGGCACAGATCATTAATGCCCCAGAGAGCAAGATGATGACTTGGATATCTATGCCAAGAAGAAAATGGACCACAACTCAATGTCAAATATGTACAAGGAGATCCCAAATGAAGCACTTGATACCTTCAAGTTTGGCTCAGTACATTACCTTCTGTCAGGACTCCTGACTATCAATTGGATCTTGAGGCACACCTTACTGCCCAAGTCTGGAGATCACAAGATGATCAGAGGCCATGCTATCAACTTGCTACATGTGTTTGATGTGCCTCAGAAGTTCAAGGTGATGAGCCTCATAGTGGAAACAATCAAGAGGACTGCAGCAGATCAGAAGAGGAGCTGCGGATATGCCCCTCAAATTCAGGAGCTCATCAACTCCAAGATGGGCACAGGCATCTATTTATTGGATAAGGAACATTTGCCCATCCGTCCAGATTTTGAGAACAATGAAGTTGTGATGACTGAGAACGAGCCATCATCTGCCCAAGCATACGCAAAGAAGGAGAAGGCGAGGAAGGAGAAAGCTGCCAAGATGCCAACTCAAGAGGAGGAATTTGAGTATTTCTTGAAGACCAAACAAGAGCAGCTTGGTTACTTGATTGCAACCACGCTGAGGATTGAGCAAAGTCTGGCCACCCTCACTCAAAATTAGCAGAGCCTAGAGAGAATCATGGAACAGAAGTTCTATGACTTGGATGTCAAAGTAACGGAAGTCCAGTCTGCAGTGGAGCAGCTCCAGGAGGACATGCAGGAGAGGATAGGCAGGACTACTACTCTGCCTCTTGGGAGCTCATCAGAGTGCTCAGAGGAGCGTCCGAGGCGTGTACGTGGGACATGTCTCGCTTGCAGCTGCTTGAATCCCATACAGAAGTCAAACCAACCTCTAGACAGTAGCCAAGGCAGGCTCTCGCAGAGTTTCCTCGAGACCGCGCGAGCTCCAGCAAACATCCCTACTCTCAGCATTCCAAACTCCACGAACAGTTGCAGTCATTGCATTCAGCGTTACTTGTACTTGTGGTAGCAGCCTCTCCTCGAGTTCCTTGAGATTTTGTGTTCCTGGACTCCTACACCACCTGATAGATTCAACGCTTCAGATGTAGTCGTCGATCTACGTTCCGCTTATGTCAGTTTCTCTCTAGAACTTTTTGTAACTTCTGTCTGCGTCGAAAGGGGGGAGATATGTACTACGCACTCACTCCAGCACTCACACCACGCCTGTGTTGACTTTATTCTCTCTTGCTTTATTTGGTGGTTTTTCAACTTTGTTTGCTTAGTGTGTGATACTTCGATGATCATGTGTTACGATCATAGCTACACTTAATGTTTGCTTAATGCTTGCTTAATTATTATCTTATCTATATGTGATCATTCACTATTCTTTGGTGATGAGTGCATGTATTTCACTTATCATCTTATATTTGAGCGCTCCACCAAGATGTATGTGACATGGAAGAGTAACCCATGACTCTAACTCTTGTGCATTTGCAGTCCAAAGCAAATTTTAAATATGCACAAATTTAGGGGGAGCTCTTACTTATCACATACTTCTCAAAGCGACGATATATTTCATGCTTATTATCATTTGTCGAAGCTTTGATCTATATGTTGTCATCAATTACCAAAAAGGGGGAGATTGAAAGTGCAACTATCCCTAGGTGGTTTTGGTAATTCATAACAACATATAGCTCATTGAGCTAATGCTATTCCAAGATGATTATTTCAGGAAAGCTCAATGATTGGCATGGCATGTGATGTGAAAGTGGAACCCTCAAAATGCTAAGGACAAAGGATTGGCTCAAGCTCAAAAGCTAAGACACTCATTATATTTTAGTGATCCTCACATTGAGTCTATAGGAACATCTCATGAAGCAACAGATTCTCCAATCACTCTGGTGGCTTGAGATTTTGTCCATTGGGCATAGTACCAAAGGATTGGTCAAAGACTGTGTCCATGTCCTCAATTTAAGCTCAAGACTTCCTATCCCATTTGGTATCTTTATTAATGATTCTTTTTACGTGTATTGGACAACATGATCGAATCATCGGGTCATACTCTTACCAACTTCTCTAGCCAGGACATCCCATTGCGATGTAGACAAGACTCTAGAAGTAGGCAAATTTCACGAGAGCCCCACACTTACACCATCCATCTTCATCATTTGAACCTTGTACAAAGTGGTAGGGTGTTGGAAGCAGCATCCCACTTTGGAGTTTGCACCTTGGGATCGTTGCTGTAATGAGGAGCTCTGCTTCATAGTGTCTTAGCGTGTATCACCGCTCAACAACCTCAACTCACTTTACCATTCCACTTATGTGCACTATCATGCTCAAATGTGTACACACAAACTCAAGTCACCTCTATGAGAGCAATCTCTTCAGACGGCTGACATTTTGCGTGTCGTAACTTCTGATCGGTGGTCTTCCCTATCCGGCGCCACCCACAAATGAGTTCTTTCTCCGTTGTCATGGTAAGAACACGAAGATATAGCCTCAAACAGCTTGACATCCCTAGTGGATTATTTCGGGCAATCCCTCAAATCCTTAAAACTCATTAGGGATCTCGTCTCTCGACCGGGTAGATTAACTGGGGTTGGTTGCTCGCTTTCGGCCAAAACCATTCACAAGAAAGTTCCTGAGTCCGTTGACAAACCCAACTTTTTCGTAACTTTCTCCGCGTCCCCCTACCCAACCGCACAAATGCAACCAAACGGCGCAGGGGCGGATATCACGGGTGCTCCAAGAATATGCATTTTCATCTTATGCTTCCAACTAGCAAAAATCTAGTGCCATCAAGAGTAAGGCATTTTCATCTTATGCTTCCAACTAGCAAAATTAGTACCATCAAAGTAAGGACCTCTACGGTGATAATTTCCCTCGCTAGACGCCATACTCTCCTAGGTTGTGAAACCAAGGCTATGACCACCAAAAGCTATGGAAATCAAAGCAAATGGAGACCAAAGCTCTAATACCACTTGTAGGATCGAAAGTATGTCTAGAGGGGGGTGATTAGACTACTTGACCAAATAAAACTTATTTTTCCCAATTTTAGTTCTTGGCAGATTTTAGCTATCTTAGACAAGTCAAGCAATCACACAATTCAAGCAAGCATGCAAAGAGTATATGGCAGCGGAAAGTAAAGCATGCAACTTGCAAGAATGTAAAGGGAAGGGTTTGGAGAATTCAAACGCAATTGGAGACACGGATGTTTTTGTCGTGGTTCCGATAGGTGGTGCTATCCTATCCACGTTGATGGAGACTTCAACCAAACGGATTGGTTACGTGTGAATATCGGTCTCACCGAGATTACGTTATGACCTTAAACCTCTAACTCACCACTGAAAGGTCGGTAATCTGGCCGTTGCAGCCGAAGGTCTATCAGCATGTCAGTCACACCCACAGGCTCCACCAAGGTAAGGTTGCGCGAGCCTCACACACGCGGCTTCCACCACACGAAGGGTCCCAGAAGAAGCAACGAAAAACTCTCTAAACGATCACCAACAATAGAGTGGGTACCCAATTCTTCGGATGCGACAGAGTAGTCTTAATTTGATCTCTGGTGTCTATCTACCACCACCATGCATCCGCCACGCTTGCCCTTCTCCACCTTAGCGCGGCACTTCGAAGAGTATGTGTAAAATTCCTATGAATAGTAAGCTGTGGGTTATTTTGTGTGGAGGCATATAACCCCTGGCGCCTCACCTCTCCCTCTCAGGTCTCCGTGTATGACAGAAAAGCCCATATCCTTAGGAGGCTAAATACCTCCACCCTCCTTCATTCGAGAGAGCTCCACCACCATTCCAACTCATATGTTCTGAGAGAGAACCACCTACTCATGTGTTGAGACCAAGATATTCCATTCCTACCATATGAATCTTGATCTCTAGCCTTCCCAAGTTGCTTTCCACTCAAATCTTCTTTCCACCAAATCCAAATCCTATGAGAGAGAGTTGAGTGTTGGGGAGACTATCATTTGAAGCACAAGAGCAAGGAGTTCATTACCTACACACCATTTGTTACTTCTTGGAGAGTGGTGTCTCCTAGATTGGCTAGGTGTCACTTGGGAGCCTCCGACAAGATTGTGGAGTTGAACCAAGGAGTTTGTAAGGGCAAGGAGATCGCCTACTTCGTGAAGATCTACCGCTAGTGAGGCAAGTCCTGTGTGGGCGATGGCCATGGTGGGATAGACAAGGTTGCTTCTTCGTGGACCCTTTGTGGGTGGTTGCTTCTTCGTGGACCCTTCGTGGGTGGAGCCCTGTGTGGACTCGCGCAACCGTTACCCTTGGGTGGAGCCCTGTGTGGACTCGCGCAACCGTTACCCTTCGTGGGTTGAAGTCTCCATCAACGTGGATGTAGGATAGCACCACCTATCCGAACCACGGGAAAAACATCCGTGTCTCCAATTGCGTTTGAATTCTCCAAACCCTTCCCTTTACATTCTTGCAAGTTGCATGCTTTACTTTCCGCTGCCTATATACTCTTTGCATGCTTGCTTGAATTATGTGATGATTGCTTGACTTGTCCTAAATTAGCTAAAATCTGCCAAGAACTAAAATTGGGAAAAGGTTAAGTTTTTATTTGGTCAAGTAGTCTAATCACCCCCCTCTAGACATACTTTCGATCCTACAAGTGGTATCAGAGCTTTGGTCTCCATTTGCTTGATCTCCATAGCTTTTGGTGGTCATAGCCTTGGTTTCACAACCTAGGAGAGTATGGCGTCTAGCGAGGGAAATTATCACCGTAGAGGTCCTTACTTTGATGGTACTAATTTTGCTAGTTGGAAGCATAAAATGAAAATGCATATTCTTGGACATAACCCCGCCGTTTGGGCTATTGTGTGTGTTGGTTTGCAAGGTGACTTCTTTGATGGGAGAGAACCAAACCGTGAAGCTACCGCGGATGAGTTGAAGATGTTGCAATACAATGCTCAAGCTTGTGATATTCTCTTCAACGGATTGTGCCCCGAAGAATTCAACAAAATCAGCCGTCCTTGAGAATGCAAAGGAAATTTGGGACACTTTGATTGATATGCACGAAGGTACCGACTCCGTCAAGGAATCCAAGTTGGATGTGCTTCAAAGCCAACTTGACAAGTTCAAGATGAAGGATGGTGAAGGTGTCGCTGAAATGTACTCTAGGCTTGCTCTCATCACAAATGAGATTGCCGGCTTAGGAAGTGAAGAGATGACCGATAGATTCATCATCAAGAAGATTCTAAGAGCCTTGGATGGAAAATATGATACCGTGTGCACATTGATCCAAATGATGCCCAATTACAAAGATCTCAAGCCAACGGAGGTGATTGGAAGAATTGTTGCTCATGAGATGTCACTTAAGGATAAAGAGGAACTTCACAACAAATCAAGTGGTGCCTATAAAGCCTCATGTGAAGCCCCTACATCATCAAGTGAGAAACAAGACTTCAATGAAGAATTGAGCTTAATGGTGAAGAACTTCAACAAGTTCTACAAGAGTAGAAGCAAAGATAGAAGCTTCAAGTCAAGGTCCTACAATGACAAAAGATCTTCTAGTCGAGAGCGAAACTGCTACAATTGTGGAAGACCCGGACACTATTCCAATGAGTGTACGGCTCCCTACAAGAGAAGAGAAGATTCTCCAAGAAGAAGAAGCAAAGAATCACCACCAAGAGAGAGAAGGAGTAGAGATGATCGTTATGAACGAAGATACTCACGGAGAAGCAAGGATTCGGAAAGGAAGGAAAAATCATCAAGGAGCTACACAAGACGAAGACATCAAGCTCATGTTGGTGAATGGGTATCCGGCTCCGACTCCGACAGCCACTCCGAGAGAAGTTATCACTCCGACTCCGAAGATACTCAAGATGAAGGTGTTGCCGGTCTAGCACTTGTGTCAACCAACTCCTACGACATATTTGACTCACCAAATGAAGGAATTGGAAGATGCTTCATGGCCAAAGGTCCTAAGGTAACACACCCCGAGTATGTTGATTTCAATAGTTGTATGAAGATGACTTGTTAGGTGATGATTTGCTTGTTGACAACTCTAGTGATGAATACTATGATGAAACGTCCAATTAATCATGCTAATCAAGATAAAACGAATGACAATGATAAGGAGAAGATTGAGGCTCTAACTAAAGAACTAAACACTCTTAAGTTAGCTCATGAAACTATCTTCGAAGATCATCGAGAACTTTTAAGAGCTCATGAGAAATTACGCTTTGAAAAGCTCAATCTTGAGCAAGAGCATGAGTTCTTAAAAGCAATCAATGATGATCTCCGCAAGAAAAGTTCTTCTTACATTGCCAAGAGTTTACTCTTATCCACTTACATGCCTCAAGTCAAGTCTAGTAACAAGAACAAGAAAGATTCTTCCTCTAGCAGTAACAATGATCATGCTAAATCCAATATTGTTGCTTCTAGTAGTTCTCTTGATTCCACTAATGATTCTCTTAGCCAAGTTACACTTGAGCAAGAAAATAGCTTATTGAAGGGAATTATAGAGAAAGGAGTGTACAAAAGCCTTGCCGGGAGTAAGCAATTCGAGGAAATTGTGCGCAAGCAAGGAATGCACCGGAAGAATCAAGGTGTTGGTTTTGAACGAAAGTTCAATGCCAATGGAGTTGAGTGGGAAGAAGATCAATACCCCAAGACAAAGTTTGTTCCTCAACAAGAGAAGTATGATACTTCTTTCAAGGGGACACAAGCTCAAGATGATCTTCCACCACAAGACTACAAGCAAAAAGGCAAGGACAAGCTTCAAGAGGAAATTGATGCATTTGAAGAAGCTCCTAAGACCTTAGTCAAGTGGATTCCCAAGACTACTTCAAGTTCCACTTCATCAAGTACGACTACAACTCCAAGGATTCCCATCAAGATGGTGTGGATCCAAAAGAAGAAGAACTAGAGAGTTCTTGAGGGTGACTCCGCCAACATACTTCACTCTTATCATTTTGGCAAGAACAAGTGCAATCAACTTCCACATCTTGCACTAGTTCAAGGAGTCACAAACCCTCTTGTTGGTAAGACAAGGGACAAGGTAACCTAAAGTTTTCATGGACATCATCTTGTGTGTGCATCACTCTATGTCTATGGATATCCTTGTTTGTTCCTTGTGGGACTAACCCATGTAGGTATTGAAAGTGCAATTCACTCAAATGGATAGCTCCAAGTGATCTACATCAACATTGAGCATCCACATCTTCAACATCTACATGAAGTCATCATCGACAAAACCCGAGGTTAGTTCATCCCTCTAGGGGGGATATCACATCTAGGGGGAGCTTTACTCTAAGACTTGAGCTAAAGCAACTCTAAAGATGTGAACACAACAATGCTTTATGTAAAAGTGGTAACCCCACTTGAGCTTAAACGATGAGTATGACCTATGATCAAGTGTCTCACTTGACTCCTAAGTCAATATACTCATATATAGATGACCTAGTCATCGCAAATTGCTTGATAGATGCTAGAATTGGTTGTGCATGCCTTGTCACATATTTCATTTGCCATCTTATTGTGTGAGCATGCTGGTTGCATATTTTACTCATTCGAGGACATCCACTTGTTGTTTTGATTGTTTGGTTTTATTTCCTTTTGCCAAGTGGATGGACAAGAATGCCTAAGAACCTCCTCTAGCTATCTATGCTTTTCTCGTCTCAAACTCTATTCATGCTACATCACAAAATTTGATCAAGTCAGATTCGAACCACTCTGTGTGAGGAGCGCTCAGAGTCCCCGATTTGTCATAGACTTAAACTTCCAAAACCACTTTGTGATTCTCGGTCTGACCGATACCCTACTTTCGGCCATACCGAGATCATTAAGTTGATCTATGTTTTCGATCTCGGTGCAACCGATTTGAACCATTCGGTCACACCGAGTTGCAATAACTGTATACAGTTTTGCATCTCGGTGCCACCGAGTCGTTCCACTCGGTCACACCGACAGGGTCGGGCTATATATAGTCACAGGCAAAAATTTGGAAATTTCTCCGATTCTCCGAACCCCTCCGCCCGCGCGATAGCCTGCTCTGCCAACGTGGTCTCCAGATCGTCTCCTCGCCGCCAGCCGCCTCCAGTCGCTGGTCTCCATCGCTGTCAACGGAATTCAACCGCGTTGCCGCCGTAGCGAGTCTCCGCCAAACTAGGGTATGGACTCGATCTTTGTGCTATTCTCCAATCCGATTCTTAGCACATTGTGATCATCATGATTCTTGCCACGATTGAAACACTCCTATCCAGTCAATGCGCTCGTAGATTAAGTTTGATTCGAAAATTTTAGGGTTAGGTTTCCGCCGAAACCATCTCGGACCCACCGAGTTGAAAAACTCGGTCCCACCGATTTGGCTTATGCCATTGCACAAGTGAGACTCGGTCTGACCGAGAATTACTTATCGGTGTGACCGATTTTGGAACTCTGTGAAACCCTAGCAGTCTCGGTGCCACCGAACTGTGACTCGGTCTGACCGAGTTCACTAGTTTAGGTGCCAAAACTGCTTCGGTATCACCGAGTTTAGAAAATCGGTAGATCCGAGATGACTTTCAGTGGGAAACTAAAACTAAGTTTTTGAATTATTCTTTTGCAAAAATCTCTGCATTTTGTGATGCTCATCCACTCTATCTCATCTATAACCTATTCACAGGGTCAGCAGTCAGAGTTTGCATCATGTCAGACCAAAGTGATAGCCAGAACTTGTCAGAGCAGCAAGTGCAGATGAGTGAGGGCACTAGTCCCTCAAGTTCTTCAGATGAAGGCAGCAGGAGCACCCCTAGCAATCTGCCAAAAGCTGCCACAAGACAAAGGAAGAAGAGAACCTCAGAATCAGAGGATGAGGACTATGTGGCAGAAGAGGAAGCAACGTCAAAGAGAGTAGTGCTCGAGAAGGAACATGGCTCAGCTCAAGGCACAAAGCCAGGATTGAAAATCAAAAGGCCAGCAGGTAGGCAGCCTATGCCAAAGGCCAGAGCCTCAACTCAGATTCCTGAAAAGCCTGCAACCATAGAGCCAGTTGCTGCTGAAGGAAAGAAAAGGAAGGAAAGGGTCAAGAAGACCGTAGCCAGAGTGCTTGGAAAGGCTTCCATCATGGAAGAAGAGGAAGAAGAAGAGGTTGCTGCACCAGCACCTAAGGCACCCAAGCTAATGGGTGATGCTATCAAATCAGGGGCTGCTGCATCTAAGCCCAAAGAAGCACCCAAAGCTGCCTCCAAGCCCAAGTCTGCTCCAAAGAAATACGAGGAGCATACCTGCTGAGAAGAACAAGGCCCAGTGCCTGAAGCTGCTAGAAGAAGATGATGAAGAGCATGTTCTGAGAAAAGCTCAAAAGCCCAAGATCCCAGACCACAATGATGCTCATCCTGTTGGCTGAGAATATGAGCTCAGAAGAGACTCAAGGGTTGAGAAAATGGAGAGAAGATCCGTATGCTTCAAAGGAGAAGAACTGTGTTGATACAGGTTTCACACTAAGGAACATCAGGACTTCTATGAGACAGTTTTGCTTGACAAGAAGCCCATTGTTTGTGACATGAGATGGTCGACTGGACCTACATGAAGGAAAATGAGGAACATTATCCTGGTGTGATGACAGCTTTATGCCTTGTGGAGTTGCAGACTTTGTGGGCAGAAGCTCACAAAGTGGAACGAGGAGCTCATTATGCAATTCTACTCACAGCACACTTCTACAGATGGAAGGATAACATGGATGTCTGAAGGTACAAGGTACCAATCAACTGTTGAGGAATGGGCAAAGTTGATCAATGCCCCAGAGGAAAATGAAGATGACTTGGATGTCTATGCCAAGAAAAAGATGGATCATAACTCAATGGCAAATATGTACAAGGAGATTCCAGTAGATGATCTTGACACTCACCAGCTTGGGTCCGTAAAACACTTGTTGTCAGGACTGCCTACGATCAACTGGATCCTTAGGCACACACTCTTGCCCAAGTCTGGAGATCACAAATGATCAGAGGTCATGCCCAATAACTTGCTACATATATTTGATGTGCCAGAAATTCAAGGTCATGAGCCTCATAGTAGAGACTATCAAGAGGACTGCAGTAGACAGAAGAGGAGCTGTGGATATGCCCCTCAGATTCAGGAGTTAATCAACTCACCAAGATGGGCACAGGCATATACTTATTGGACAAGGAACACCTGCCCATCCGTCCAGATTTTGAAGATAATCAAGTTGTTTCATGAATGAGAATGAACCATCATCTCAAGCACAAGCAAAGAAGGAGCAGGCGAGGAAGGAGAAAGCTGCCAAGATGCCAACTCAAGAGGAGGCATCTGAGTATTTCTTGAAAACCAAACAAGAGCAGCTTGGTTACTTGATTGCATCCACACTGAGGATTGAGCAAGGACTGGCCACCCTCACTCAGAATCAGCAGAGCTTAGAGAGGATCATGGAGCAAAAGTTCTATGACTTGGATGTCAAAGTAACAGAGATTCAGTCTGGAGTGGAACAACTTCAGGATGACATGCAGGAGAGGAGAGGCAAGACTACAACTGATGCATTTGCCAGAGTGCCAAGAGCTCAGAAATCACATGCAGTGCCAGTTGCTGACACCAGAGCCACCACTTCTGCACCAGCTACAGCTTCAGTTCCACCAGCTCCAGCATCTACTTCAGCCTCAACTCCAACCACGTCTACAGAAGGCTTCGTCCTTGGAGTGCTCCGGACTCCACCACCACCTGAAGATCAAGCCTGAGTGCCGACTTAGCACTATGCATTTTCTAGGATCTTTTTGGTAACTTGTTGCCAAAGGGGGAGAAAATGTATAGATCATAGGCTTCGAGAGAGAGTGTGCTTTTATTCTCTCTGTTTTATTTGTGGTTTTTCGAACTTTGTTTGCTTTTGTGTGAGATACTATGTCATTGCTCTCGTGAGACATTGATGATCCATGTGTTGATCATAAGCTACACTAAATGTTTGCTTAATATTATCATCTTATCTATCTTATGTGATCATTCACTTATTCTTGGTGATGAGTGCATGTATTTCATTCTTACCATTTTAAGCGCTCCACCAAGATGTATGTTGACATGGAAGAGTAACCCCATGACTCTAACTCTTTGTGCATTTGCAGTCAAAGCAATTTTTAAATATGCACAAATTTAAGGGGGAGGGGGAGGCTCTTACTTGTCAACATACTCTCAAAGCGATGATATATTTCATGCTTATTATCATTTGTCGAAGCTTTGATCTATATGTTGTCATAAATTACCAAAAAGGGGGAGATGAAAAGTGCCAACTATCCCTAGGTGGTTTTGGTAATTCATAACAACATATAGCTCATTGAGCTAATGCTATTCCAAGATGACTATTTCAGGAAAGCTCAATGATTGGCATGGCATGGATGTGAAAGTGGAACCCTCAAAATGCTAAGGACAAAGGATTGGCTCAAGCTCAAAATCTCAAGACTCTTCATTTTATATTTTAGTGATCCAAGATCACATTGAGTCTTTAGGAAAAGCCAATACTATCAAGGAGGGATGAGGTGTTGCTTAATGAGCCTCTTGCTTCATGTGCTTAGTGATATGCTCCAAAACCCTCAACTACTTTCCCATATCCACATATGACCTAAACCCTAAGCCAAACTCGGTCCTACCGATTCTTTCTATCCGGCGCCACCGAGTTTCACTTGTCATAAGCCACTACCAAACCCTAGCAATTCGGTTCTACCGATAGGGATCTCGGTCTCACCGAGATGGGATTGCAAACTCTCTGTTTCCCTTTCGTAACTTTTCGGTCTCACCGAAAGAGCGGATCGGTCCCACCGAGATTGCAATGTAAATTCAGTGTTTCCTTTTTGTAACTTTTCGGTCTCACCGAAAGAGCAAATCGGTCCCACCGAGTTTGCCTGACCAACTCTCTGGTTAGCTAATTACCAAAATCAGTCTCACCGAGTTTGTGTAATCGGTCTCACCGAGATTACGTTATGCCCAAACCCTAACCATATCGGTCCTACCGAGTTGCATGTCAGTCCCACCGAAAATCTCTAACGGTCACTAGGTTTACCTTTTCGGTCCGACCGAGTTTGTTGATTCGGTCCCACCGAGATTGGAAAACTGTGTGTAACGGTTGGATTTTGTGTGGAGGCTATATATACCCCTCCACCTCCTCTTCATTCGTGGAGAGAGCCATCAGAACATATACACAATTCCAACTCATATGTTCTGAGAGAGAACCACCTACTCATGTGTTGAGACCAAGATATTCCATTCCTACCATATGAATCTTGCTTTCCACAAAATCTTCTTTCCCAAATCCAAATCCTATGAGAGAGAGTTGAGTGTTGGGGAGACTATCATTTGAAGCACAAGAGCAAGGAGTTCATCAACACACCATTTGTTACTTCTTGGAGAGTGGTGTCTCCTAGATGGCTAGGTGTTACTTGGGAGCCTCCGACAAGATTGTGGAGTTGAACCAAGGAGTTTGTAAGGGCAAGGAGATCGACCTACTTCGTGAAGATCTACCGCTAGTGAGGCAAGTCCTTCGCTGGGGCGATGGCCATGGTGGGATAGACAAGGTTGCTTCTTCGTGGACCCTTCGTGGGTGGTTGCTTCTTCGATGGACCCTTCGTGGGTGGAGCCCTCCGTGGACTCGCAAACCATTACCCTTCGTGGGTGGAGCCCTCCGTGGACTCGCGCAACCGTTACCCTTTGTGGGTTGAAGTCTCCATCAACGTGAATGTAGGATAGCACCACCTATCCGAACCACGGGAAAAACATCTGTGTCTCCAATTGCGTTTGAATTCTCCAAACCCTTCCCTTTACATTCTTGCAAGTTGCATGCTTTACTTTCCGCTGCCAATATACTCTTTGCATGCTTGCTTGAATTGTGTGATGATTGCTTGACTTGTCCTACAATAGCTAAAATCTGCCAAGAACTAAAATTGGGAAAAGGTTAAGTTTTTATTTGGTCAAGTAGTCTAATCACCCCCCCTCTAGACATTACTTTCGATCCTACAGTTTATATAGACACCGGGGGGGTCCAGGGTTTACATAGAGTCGGTTACATAAGAAGGAATCTTCATAGTCGGTCGCCAAGCTTGCCTTCCACGCCAAGGAGAGTCCAATTCGGACACAGGTATGGTCTTCGGTCTTCATGTCTTCACAACCCATCAATCCAGCCCAATAGATAATAGGCCAGACGCCCGAGGACCCATTAGTCCAGGACACCCTCAGTAGCCCCTGAACCTATCTTCAATGACGAGGAGTACGGCGCGCGGATTGTCTTCGGCATTGCAAGGCGGGTTCCTTGTTATCCGAACTTCAAGATAGCGATTGTATCCGGACTTGTATGCACAACCATAGAGGATATAATATTTCATGGGTTCAACCCACTGACCACTTTCTGGTAATACAACACCACGCCCGTCCTTTACTTGCGAACCGTTTTAGCCGGCCCATTGCCCCACGTCCCAGGACGTGGCATTACTGGCGTATTTTATCCAAACGGAGATCGTGCCTCCCTTTTTAGGGGATTCCTGTCGACCCGAACGTGGGTAACCCAACCATCGCTTGGGTACAATTCCTTGGAAACAAGCAAGTTTTTGAGGCTCGAGAGGAGACACTTGATATTTGCAGCCTTTATATAGGGGTACAGACCCGTCTTTTTCTTCCACGCTTGCCTCTTCCTCAATTCCTGCTACCCCGAGCTCCAACTCCCGGGCTTCCGTCGCCACCAGCCCCAACCATGTCCGGATCTAGCCGTCCAGACCGGTGGGTAGCCTCTTCTGTCACGGAGGAAGACATTGCAAAGCTTCGGGCAGCGTGGTACCTGACCGCTGAAATCCACCATTGGCTTCCCACTGAGGGGCAGGTCATTCCCATCCCCAGATCTGACGAGAGGGTTGTGTTCGTGTCCCACTTCCTCCGCGGGTTGGGATTTGCACTTAACCCCTTCGTCTGAGGTCTCATGTATTATTACGGGCTAGACTTGCACGATTTGTCCCCGGACTCTATTCTTCTTATCTCGACGTTTATCGTCACATGTGAAGCCCTCCTTCGAACTCCTCCGCACTTTGGCTTGTGGCTCAAGACTCTCGATGTGAAGCCGCAAGTGGTAGAGGGGGAGCAGGCCGAGTGCGGCGGCGCTGCAGTAAGCAAGCTTGCTAGCGCCATTTGACTGAAAGGATCCTTCGCCAAATCTTACGATCTGTGCCAGCAGGGGTGGTTCTATATCGCCGAGCCCTGCAGCTCCAAGTGGGCGACCACGCCCGTATTTTGACCCGGCCCTCCAACTCAACTTGCATCATGGATTAATAAGGGGCTAGATTGGGGATCAACGAATGATGTGCAAACTCTGCAAAGTTGCATCCGGAACCTTATTAAGAGGGACATCGACATAGCCAGCATCGTTCATATAATGCTAGTTCATCGGACCCTGCCATGCCAGCGACGGCCTACCACCTATGGGAGTTCAATCCATAAGGGCCGCGGACTCTTTAGAACTTCTTCGGCACAAGGCACGAAGGAATGTGGAGATTAGTATTCGGAAAACAAAGGGAATGGCCGGACACCGCCAAAGATGTCGGCCTAGACTGCAACCATCCGGACACCCTGGTAAGTACACATTTACCGAATACCTTACAGTCAGATATCCAGTGGCAAGAAACTAGCGATATCATCCTTTTTTAGGGCTGGATAAAGAAGGTGCAATTGATTACGTGTCTGGCTCCCCTTCCCGAAGACTC
>NW_024113271.1:0-12001 GCF_003073215.2 Triticum urartu | reverse complement strand
GTATCAAGATCAACAGCAGGTTCAATTTCTATATCATTATCATTGCTAGGTTGAGCATCATCATGAACATTATCATTAACATTATCACTAGTTTCAGGTTCATTACCAGATTGTGTTTCAGCATCAGAAATAGAAATATCATTTGGATTCTCAGGTGTTTCAGTAATAGGTTCACTAGAAGCATGCAAAGTCCTATCATTTTTCTTTTTCTTCCTTTTAGAAGGACTAGGTGCATCTATATTATTTCTCTGAGAATCTTGCTCAATTCTCTTAGGGTGGCCTTCAGGATACAAAGGTTCCTGAGTCATTTTACCACCTCTAGTCATAACTCTAACAGCATTATCATTATTCTTACTATTCAATTCATTGAGCAAATCATTTTGAGCTTTAAGTACTTGTTCTACTTGAGTGGTAACCATAGAAGCATGTTTACTAATAAGTTTAAGTTCACCTTTGACATTAGCCATATAATCACCCAAGTGTTCAAGCATATTTGAATTGTATTTCAATTGTCTACCAAAATAAGCATTGAAGTCTTCTTGCTTAACCATAAATTTATCAAACTCATCTAAGCATGGGCTAGCAAACTTAGTAAATGGGACTTCAGCTTTATCATATCTATAGAGAGAATTTACCTTTACTACATGTGTCGGGTTATCAAGACCATGCGTTTCTTCAATAGGTGAAGGATTAAGATCATATGTTTCTTCAACAGGCGGTAAATTAAGACCATGTATTTCTTCAATAGGAGGTAAATTCTTAACATCTTCAGCTTTAATACCTTTTTCTTTCATAGATTTCTTTGCCTCTTGAATATCTTCAGGACTGAGAAATAGAATACCCCTCTTCTTCGGAGTTGGTTTGGGAATAGGCTCAGGAATTGGCTCCGGAGGTGTCCAATATTTTCATTTGTCAACATATTATTCAATAGAATTTCAGCTTCATCCGGTGTTCTTTCCCTGAAAACAGAACCAGCACAACTATCCAGGTAATCTCTGGAAGCATCGGTTAGTCCATTATAAAAGATATCAAGTATTTCATTTTTCTTAAGAGGATGATCAGGCAAAGCATTAAGTAATTGGAGAAGCCTCCCCCAAGCTTGTGGGAGACTCTCTTCTTCATTTGCACAAAATTGTATATATCCCTTCAAAGCAGCTTGTTTCTTATGAGCAGGGAAATATTTAGCAGAGAAGTAATAAATCATATCCTGGGGACTACGCACACAACCAGGATCAAGAGAATTAAACCATATCTTAGCATCACCCTTTAATGAGAACGGAAATATTTTAAGGATATAAAAGTAACGAGTTCTCTCATCATTAGTGAACAGGGTGGCTATATCATTTAATTTAGTAAGATGTGCCACAACAGTTTCAGATTCATAGCCATGAAAAGGATCAGATTCAACCAAAGTAATTATATCAGGATCAACAGAGAATTCATAATCCTTATCAGTAACACAGATAGGTGAAGTAGCAAAAGCAGGGTCAGGTTTCATTCTAGCATTAAGAGATTGCTGCTTCCATTTAGCTAATAACCTCTTGAGCTCGTATCTATCTTTGCAAGCTAAAATAGCTAGAGCAGCTTCTTTTTCAAAAACATAACCCTCAGGAATAACAGGTGATTCATATTTATTAGGGGAAGAGTCTTCATCATCACTTTCATCAATATTATCAGTTTCAATAATTTCATTCTCTCTAACCCTAGCAAGTTGTTCATCAAGAAATTCACCAAGTGGCACAGTAGTATCAAGCATAGAAGTAGTTTCATCATAAGTATCATGCATAGCAGAAGTGGCATCATCAATAACATGCGACATATCAGAACGAATAGCAGAAGCAGGTTTAGGTGTCGCAAGCTTACTCAAAACAGAAGGTGAATCAAGTGCAGAGCTAGATGGCAGTTCCTTACCTCCCCTCGTAGTTGAGGGATAAATCTTGGTTTTTGGATCTCTCAAGTTCTTCATAATGATAAGCAGATATAAATCCCAAGTGACTCAAAGAATAGAGCTATGCTCCCCGGCAACGGCAGCCAGAAAATAGTCTTGATAACCCACAAGTATAGGGATCGCAACAGTTTTCGAGGGTAGAGTATTCAACCCAAATTTATTGATTCGACACAAGGGGAGCCAAAGAATATTCTCAAGTATTAGCAGCTGAGTTGTCAATTCAACCACACCTGGAAACTTAATATCTGCAGCAAAGTGTTTAGTAGCAAAGTAATATGATAGTAGTGGTAACGGTAGCAAAAGGTAACGATAGTAAAAGTAATGTTTTTGGTATTTTGTAGTGATGATAGCAATAGCAATGGAAAAGTAAATAAGCGAAGAACAATATATGGAAAGCTCGTAGGCAATGGATCGGTGATAGAGAATTATGCCGGATGCGGTTCATCATGTAACAGTCATAACCTAGGGGTGACACAGAACTAGCTCCAATTCATCAATGTAATGTAGGCATGTATTCCGAATATAGTCATACGTGCTTATGGAAAAGAACTTGCATGACATCTTTTGTCCTACCCTCCCGTGGCAGCGGGGTCCTAGCGGAAACTAAGGGATATTAAGGCCTCCTTTTAATAGAGTACGGACCAAAGCATTAACACATAGTGAATACATGAACTCCTCAAACTACGGTCATCACCGGTAAGTATCCCGATTATTGTCACTTCGGGGTTAACGGATCATAACACATAATAGGTGACTATAGACTTGCAAGATAGGATCAAGAACTCTCATATATTGATGAAAACATAATAGGTTCAGATCTGAATCATGGCACTCGGGCCCTAGTGACAAGCATTAAGCATAGCAAAGTCATAGCAACATCAATCTCAGAACATAGTGGATACTAGGGATCAAACCCTAACAAAACTAACTCGATTACATGATAAATCTCATCCAACCCATCACCGTCCAGCAAGCCTACGATGGAATTACTCACGCATGGCGGTGAGCATCATGAAATTGGTGATGGAGGAAGGTTGATGATGATGATGGCGACGGATTCCCCTCTCCGGAGCCCCGAACGGACTCCAGATCAGCCCTCCCGAGAGGTTTTAGGGCTTGGCGGCGGCTCCGTATCGTAAAACGCGATGAATCCTTCTCTCTGATTTTTTCTCCCCGAAAGCAAATATATAGAGTTGGAGTTGAGGTCGGAGGAGCTCCAGGGGGCCCACGAGGTAGGGGGCGCCCCCACCCTCGTGGCAGGGTGGGGGCCCCCTGTCTTCATCTTTTGCAAGGATTTTTTATTATTTCGAAAAGATGTTCCGTGAAGTTTCAGGTCATTCCGAGAACTTTGTTTCTGCACATAAATAACACCATGGCAATTTTGCTGAAAATAGCGTTAGTCCGGGTTAGTTCCATTCAAATCATGCAAGTTAGAGTCCAAAACAAGGGCAAAAGTGTTTGGAAAAGTAGATACGACGACGTATCACCCCGTTGGTCAAATTTACGTCCTCCTCACAGTGAAGTGACAAGACCCTACGCCGGAGATGACACCTGAGTATAGGCGCCGTGTTCGGCATACCATAGTCAGCCTCACCGTCTGCAGTCACTATCATCATGGCTGTAGACTAGCCTGCTTACAACTAGCTGTTCGACATAATTTCCCGTGCGTAGATGCCCGTGCATTGCACGAACACCAAGATTGGGGGTGGACGGCTGGCAGCGGCCATCGCGCCAGATTTTTCCATGGCCTTCTAGATGTGGTGGGGAGGAGATAAGGCTGATTGTGAGAGACAAGGAGTTGTTTGTAAATAGGGAACAAGTGCGGGCATCTTTTTGCAAAACTGGAGAAGCTTGGTTTGTATGCGTCAGATCTAGATCCGACGGCTATTGGTGAAAGATGGGAGGCACAACATCATCACCAACTCAGGACCTGTTTGATTCGCAGGATTTTGAAAACGCAGGAATAGGACACGGCAATATTACAAGTTTCAAACTGATATTACAAATGTTAGGAGTAATGCTGCACCTACGAAGAGGGAATTACTAGGAAGTTTACGTAAGAACTTTCGTTACTTTAGGTGGATGCAGCATTATCGTACAAACTAAAATCCACCGCCCTGACAAGTCACTAATGGGCAAATAAGTTTTCGAGTCTCTGGCCACTTGATGTTTCAAAAACAAATTCAGCTTCTGCGGAGACTTTTTCATTTAGGCTTAGACTTGCGGTGATCAGCTGACACCATGTTGCGATCTGTCAAGAGAACGCCAAATCATTACCTTGAGCACACCTTCGTACCAATCCATGGGCACAACTGCCTCAGAACCGTAAGAACAGCTAGCTCAAATTTAATCTACATTATTAAGCTGCCCTGTGTGTAGTTGCCGTCATATATTATCTAAGTTTTATTGTCGATGGTGTAGATCAGAGGCATTCGTAGTAGATGATAATTGTATATAGTGACACAACTTTTTGCCCGTTCTGGTTATATCTGTATTATTGCACAAAGAACACAGAAGTGAACTATATTGAAGATCTACGTCTAGAACTAGTATATAGAATCTTTGCGTGTCATCACAGATGCATAATCCAGCCCAAGTATGGATTCTATTGCTCTCCTATTCACCGTACTAGGGTATCCTCGATAAGCTACTGTCCATACTGCTCTTCACCTCCCCCTTCCTATTGCATTTCTTTTATTTTTGGTGCTTGCTCTTTCCTCTCTCCTTAATCTAGGCTCTACAGTTAAAGAGCTTGGGTCATTTGTTTTCCTCCTGGTTCCCAACTCATCGTATAGGTTGATGACCATAATTTCAAAAGTATGCCACGCGCTAATTATAACGCATATGATCAAAACATTCACAAAACAATCCTTTGCCCCCTTCTTCGCTCTGACTCTGCGTGACTGAGTTAGACACCGCTATGGCACCCCTCGTGCACACCTAAAATCCACACATAGTGATTACACTAAAATCCTCATATCACATACCAACTTTACGACGAGACCTGCGCTAACACCTACTCCCACAAGTGTTTTACTTTTTGTTAGTCCTTTAGTCCAACGCCTCATAACATCAACTCTGCTATCCTTCTTCCACTGCAAGTTGTCTATTCCAATTTGCGGTTCGAGTTAATCTTGTCACTGGTGAGCAATCATGCGTCGGTGGAGTCCATGCATTCGTATCGCCCCACACTACGGTGCATGCTGCACACTTGGAGGATGCCAGTCCCAATGCTCAAATGTCATCACCCAATCAGTCAGTATTGTACGTGTATTGTGGCTATACATCTCCCGGTGTAGACCTATAAAGCCCACTTTCTGTACTACTCTCTCTACTCTAGTCTCCCCATGATAATATTTCTGACGCATACAATTTTTTCATCGCTAATGAGACGATCTCAATCCAATGCATCGGTACACTACAAAACTCTACTTTACCATCTGACCTTGATTTAGTCTGTCGCCTACGCATTCCCACTACGAGTCCTCAAGTCGCTTAGTGACCATGCCGGTTCTTATCTAACATTTTGTCACGGTGTGTATAATCTATGGTCAAATTTTAGACATAAACTCACAAAATAAGCGAACAGTCTACCAGGTGCACCCGCTCACTTGGACGCTCCTGCTCTTGAGGGGTGATCACCAATAGTGAGTTACTGATGAGTTAGTTCTAATTTACTATGTCCTCGATCGATTGAGAGCACCTAGGCTACGTTTATATTCGTCCCGTTTAGTTGAGTGTACATATGATCTCATGTTACAACGTATGCAGGTGAATCCAACGCTGAGACGTAAACAAATATTACTAAAAATCTCTTTCTTTCTCGATGCTATGTCGTCGTTACGATGCTAGTCACTTGCTCCTACCCTTATCACTTTGTCATCGAGTATAATTGTGTGTGAAGACTAATCTATCATACACAATTCGAGCTTCATGTAAGCAGTAGGTGGAGTTTGACGCCTTTGACACCCGTCAAACCCTCCAGAAAAAAAGTTGACGGATTAATTTACTAGTGAGGAAGAGTAGAAAGAATTATCACCTTAACGAATTGTAGGTACCTTCCGTTGCACAGTAGAAGTCATCTGTAAGTTCAACTACAAACAATAGCTTAATCCCTGTGAGCCATTTGTGGACGGCTATAGGTTCTATTGTTCCAATACTCCTCTCATCTGTGGCGCTGTCATAACTATAGTAAGTATCTTCGTGTGTTCAAAGCTTGGTCCTAATGTCTTCAGAAGAAGATGGTGACTTATATTACATACAAAGAAGAAAATTATAAAATGTGCCCAAATAGGTGTACGAGAGAAGAATTAACGACCAAGATAGATTGCGAGTTGTCTTTACTGCCTACTGCCTCTTTACGCGCATCATTTACATCTACGAACGTTCGGCGACCTTTGGCACGTACCGAGCCCGTCAATTGCTTTCAACTCTCGGCGCGTCAATGACCGCTGGAAATGTGATTGTTTGTGAACCGTTCTTACGCCATCGCGATCAGCTAATGCAATTCATCCTCAGGAAAATGGCAGCTAATCTCAATGGTCTATACGCTGGAAGTGAGCAGCTGGGTCCGGTGCTCTTCTCCCAAAATATGAGTGTCCTATTGCTGCCGGCCAGTTTCATATAAGCTCCTATCGGCGATTCGTCGAGGCGATGTCGGAGTGCTTATATGAAACCTCACTGTGTCGTGTGCTTGACTCCACAGTGACTATAGGGTGACTGCTGAGGTGAGTGAACAACATGCAGACTGACAGGGTGCTCATCACATTTATACGCTTACTGTGAGCCTGACACAACGTCGAACTAGGGTACGACTGCTTTGAGTTGTGTAGGAGAAGAGAAGAAACCTGGCGCAAGCGCGAGTGGATAATGTACTGGAGCAAGACGAAGCCTTCGTGAAGCTGGTAGCGCAACGCCACGCGGTTAGCAGCACCGGAGCCTGGAAGCTAGGCAAGCATACGGGAGGCGAACACTATCGTCCACAGGCTTGCACAAACAAGCTGTGTCGCTTCCTTTTGCTGATTCCGTTGAAGGAAGGGCACGCAGGCATCAAGAAGCGACCTAACTCCAGTAATCTCATCGGGCATGGACCCTTGCGGTGGTACTGAACATTGCGGATGTTCAGGCGTTCTGGTTGTCCCAGGTTGCGATGAAGAGCCATCGGTGCGAGACTGGCTGGCCATCGCACTCTTCAATACCCCAGGGCATCAGAGGGCACTTGTACCGTGCGTGCACGGCTTGCAGCTCGGCAACACAGGACCGCCACACAGCCACACCGCGCTGCTAACGAGGGAGTCGACAGGCGGTCGCCACGCAGTTGAGGAGATGGGATGGGCGCGGGGTCAGCCAACCACAGCACGGACAGAGGCGTGTTGTGGGGTTCTCCGCACCGGATGAGAGCCTGGACTCTATGCAGCATGTCGATTGAGGGAGGAGGCCGATGATGACGAGCATGTCGTCGGGGAGGCTGCTGATGAAGTCCAGGCTCGCCGGATGCGGTTTTGGCTCGAGCCGCCTCCGCTTGTTGGCTGCCTCGCCGTCCATCTCAACCGGCGGCGACGCCGGTGTACACGTGTGCTGGTGTGTGTTGTGTGCTGGGTGTGCGCGAGTGCGTCCTTCTGTGCATGCCGCCGCGCAGTGGTGAATTGTGCGCGAGTGCGTCCTTCACGCGCAAGAAGTGTGTCCTCAATGCGCCCTCAATTTACTAGCGTGCGGGGTGCTACCCCGAGTGGTTTCAACTTTGTTTACTTCACCGCGTGTCAGATGGGCCTCTAGTTTACTTATTTTCACCCACTGCCACATGGGCCAGCACACGAAGATACAGAACACGAGCTGACAAGGCAGCATGTGGACTGGTTGACCGGTCAACTAAACAATATATGGAGCTATACGCTGACACAGTGAGCGTATAATCCGTCGGTATAGAGAGTTCGAGTGAGAGGGGAGGCCCGTGAGAGATAGCAGAGAGAGAGAGAAAGAGCTACTCCCTCCGTTCGATAATGTAGTTCCAACATTTTTTTAAGTCAAACTTTTGAAACTTTGACCAAGTTTATAAAGAAATTACTTATATCTACAATACCAAAGATAAATGATAGTATGAAGTAAGTACATGTTGTGATGAATCTAATGATCGTTCCAGATGTAAATGTTTTTCTCCACATATACCTGGTCAAACTTTTCTGAGTTTGACTTTTCAAAACATCCATATGCTTATGGATGTGACAGAGTCCCTAACAAGAGATAGAGAGAGAGAGAGAGTGAAAAAGTGTGTGTGCGTGTGTGAAAGAGACATGGACAACACACGATAAAAGTAGAGAACAAGCATGCGTGTCTTATGCAAACATACCACACATGCATCTTCGACAACGGAGGCAAGGTGAGGAGATAGTGTGTGGTTGTTTGGAACTGAGAGAGCAAGACCCCTAGCACGTGGCCAAGAGGGGTCTGACAAACAAGGGAGAGAGGTCGAGAGAGACGTACGAAGAAAATGCAGACATGGGGAGGAGAGAGTGTGTGTTTGTCATAGAGAGATCCCCTGGAGATCGTGATGGGACTACATGGGTGGGAGATCGAGTGACAAGGTGTGTGCGCGATAGAAGATGCCCCGAGAGATATCGAGATAGACGTATGGATGGAAGGAGACAATACGTGTGTTCCTGATGGCTAGTGAGAGATAATCATACTTAGGGGGGAGTGCTTGCGCCTATGATGGAGTGAGGGATTATGGTACTTATTAGGGGGGTGCGTGTCACATAGAGAGAGAACAAGGGCGGAGAGTGTTGGATGGGTCTATATGTATAGCGCGAGCGAGACATGTGTATGTGTGAACCAGGGAGATATAAAGTTTGAGAGAGATTGAGGAGCCCCGATAAGGCTGAGTGGTGCGTCAGATAGCTGAGAGGGGGAAAGAGATATTCCATCCGCTCGATAATGCAGTGCATGTAATTTTAGAAGTCAAACTTTGGAAACTTTGATCAGGTTTACGCAAATGTTATTTATATCTACAATACCAAAGATACATCATACGAAACTACATCTCATGGTGAATCTAATGGTATATGTTTGTTCTAGATGTAATTGTTTTTCTCCACGTACATGGTCAAACTTTGTGATGTTTGACTTTTCAATAAATCAATATGCTATGGACCGAGGAGAGTGCCTAAGTCGAGAGAGATCAAGTGCGTGTGAAGGAGAATGAGTAAGTGTGCAAAAAGAGTATGTGTGTGAAAGAGAAAGTGACAACAAACGATAAATTAGAGAGAGAGTGTGTTTTTTCGTTTCTTAGGCGAACATATCACGCATGCATCTCCGAGATAGAAAAGCGAGGCGAGGAGATACACGAAGATAGCTAGTGTGTGATTGTTTGCAACGGAGAGAGACACCCCTATAGCACATGTCCAATAGAGGTCTGGCCAACAAGGAACAAAGGTCGAGAGGGACACATGGAGAACATGGACGCATGGGGAGGGAGAGGGTGTGTTTGTGATAGAGAGATCCCGTCGAGATCGTGAGGGGACTATATGGGTGGGAGATCGAGGGAGGTGCGTGCGCGATAGAAAGATGCCCCGAGAGAAATCGAGATAGACCATGCACATGTTTGTGATGGAGACTAAGATTAGCTAGTCATATACATATAGGGGGGACTGCGTGTGCCTACAATTGAGTGAGAGACCATCATACTTGGCTAGCTAGGCATGAGATGTGTGTGTGCGTGTGAGATGGAGAGAGAATGAGGGAGAGAGATAGAGTTTTAGATGGGCCTATCGAGTGCGAGTGAGATATGCATGTGTATGTGTGACCCAGGTAGATGGAGAGTTTGAGAGAGAGGGGGGAGAGCTCTGAGACGACAGAGTGGTGTGTGAGAGAGTTACGGGCAACGAGCCAAGGAATTTGTGTGCGTACATGAGTCAACCCAAGATATCTAGCTTGGACTAGAGAATCATACATAGTGTGTGAGAGAGACCTATAGATGGAGTATATATGCATGCGAACTAGAAAGACCCCCCCCCCACACACACACAAAGAGAGAGAGAGAGAGAGAGAGAGAGATGGAGAGAAAGCGAGAGGGACCAACAAGGTCTGTGTGTTGGATGCGTGCGATAGAACTGAAGATTGTCGGCGAGAGAGAGAGAGAGAGCAGGAGTCCGGGAGAGGGGGGTCGCATTTTATGCATCAAAGACTGATATAAACCATGTTTCGATATAAACTTGCATTAAAATATTTAAATTGGAGAACATGTTGTCTGCAATCCACACATGAACGGATATATGCATATATCAAACAAATTCATTAATTTGAATTTCAACATGTTCATGGAGTACTATAATATTGTACAACATGCTACTCGATTGAGGTGTTCAATTTTGGATTTAGTTCACTATTTTGACCTGATGAATGAGCTATTTCATTGAATCGAGATATTTCATTTTGGGTTTGATTCCCGTTTTTGAGTGGCTCAACTATTTTTCATATAGTAAATCGCTAGCGACGAGCATGTAAAAACACATTACTCTCAAGCATCATCTCTCCATCTAAAAAAGAAGTGGCAAGCTAATATTTCAAAATTTTATTTGAATCGACTTGGTAAGGTAGACGTGGATGCCCGTTCTCCCAAATTTTGAACAAACCGTTAAACATCCTCTGCTCGGTGGAATTCGCCCAAGCAAATAAATGGGAGACACGAAATTACCGTCCTATGTGGGACACACATCAATTGGCCCGTTGTACATCGAGGGTAGGTTCGTAACTTCATCCAAGCGCGCCTTCTCTTCGGCTGAAATGACATGTGATGAATAATTCATAAACCATGGTCAGCAAAACACGCTCTCCTCACCCGAAATATCTCGCGCCCACTATTTCAAAACACGCTCGCCTCGCTGAAATTGCTCGTGCCCACTATATTTCAAAACACGCCCTCCTCGCCCGAAATCGCTCCCGCCCACTATTTGGGGAGAAGCAAAGTTACTCTCCTATCCCCGACCCTCAGTACACAGACCCAAACCGAGAAGCCTAAAGGCAGGGGTAGAACTGTAAATCCCCCTCACATTTCAGACAAATGCGTCCGTAAAACATGGTTCCACTCCCCTCCCAATCCCCCCCATTCATACATCGTGGGCGCCAAATCACCTTCTCCCCGGAAGCTCCCTTCTCCCAAGCCGCGAAACCTCAGCCCCTCCTCCATGGCGCCCCCACTGCACCAATTTCACAGCCGCCCTCCTCCCTAATGCCGGAGACGCTATCCATTTTCCGTCATGCACTGGGTCGTGTGCCTCTTACTCTGTGCTGCTGGATCTGCCTCGACGACGGCCGCGTGAACCGTACCGGAGCCGATTCACCCCAGCCGCTGTTCACGGCGCCGGAGCGGCTCCAACTTCGGATCCGTCCAGAGTCCCGGCGCTGCTTCCCTATAGCCGTCGACCGTCGCGACATTGTTGTTTCCCTGTCGCCGGTCACCACCACAACCGTGCCGGCCTCACCGACTCGGCAGCTGGACCTGCCTACTTCACCATGCCGCCAGATAGGTTGCAACCTCATCTCAAATCACTTTATTTAGGCGTCAGTTGTCTGAATTTTTATTCTGGGCCAATCGATTCCCAATGGGAAGCAGCACCCCTCGAGGCGGCGGAGCTCCTAGGCTGCCGGTTGGCTGGTGTCTAACGTAAGGGTGCGGGGGCCGCAAGTTCGCCGCGGAAGCAGCTTAGATGGCTATCTTTTAGAGTTGCGTGGGTTGAAGGTACTGCCGCGCCGGATCTGGATGACGGGGAGTCTTTGTGGATTGGCCCGGGGGCGGCGCAACCACGCAGTGCGGTGGGGCAAGGAGCGGGTGAGGGAGTCCTGGATTAGGGGGTCTCCGGACAGCCGGACTATATCCTTTGGCCGGACTGTTGGACTATGAAGATACAAGATTGAAGACTTCGTCCGTGTCCGGATGGGACTCTACTTGGCGTGGAAGGCAAGCTAGGCAATACGGATATATATATTATTCCTCCTTTGTAACCGACCTTGTGTAACCCTAGCCCCCTCTGGTGTCTATATAAACCGGAGGGTTTTAGT
>NW_024113270.1:0-14243 GCF_003073215.2 Triticum urartu | reverse complement strand
GCGCCGGAGGATTCATATAGAGTCATACTTTGTTCTAAGTATTGAGTTGTAATTCTTGAGTTGTAAGTTAATAAACGTGTGATGATCATCGTTATTAGAGCATTGTCCCAGTGAGGAAAGGATGATGGAGACCATGATTCCCCCATAAGCCGGGATGAGACTCCGGATGAAAAAAGAGAAAAAAAGAGGCCATAAAAAGGGAGAAAAGGCCCAAATAAAATAAAAAAAATATAAAAAATGAGAGAAAAGAGAGAGAAGGGGCAATGCTACTATCCTTTTACCACACTTGTGCTTCAAAGTAGCACCATGATCTTCATGATAGAGAGTCTCCTATGTTTTCACTTTCATATACTAGTGGGAATCTTTCATTATAGAACTTGTCTTGAATGTTCCAATGATTGGGCTTCCTCAAAATGCCCTAGGTCTAGGTCTGTGAGCAAGCGAGTTGGATGCACACCCACTTAGTTTCTTTTGTTGAGCTTTCATATACTTATAGCTCTAGTGCATCTGTTGCATGGCAATCCCTACTCACTCACATTGATATCTATTAATGGGCATCTCCACAGCCCGTTGATACGCCTAGTTGGTGTGAGACTATCTTCTCCCTTTTTTGTCTTCTCCACAACCACCATTCTATTCCACCTATAGTGCTATGTCCATGGCTCACGCTCATGTATTGCGTGAAGATTGAAAAAGTTTGAGAACATCAAGTATGAAACAATTGCTTGGCTTGTCATCGGGTTGTGCATGATTTAAATATTTGTGTGGTGAAGATAGAGCATAGCCAGACTATATGATTTTGTAGGGATAGCTTTCTTTGGCCATGTTATTTTGAGAAGACATGATTGCTTGTAGTATGCTTGAAGTATTATTATTTTTATGCAATATTAAACTTTTGTATTGAATCTTATGGATCTGAATATTCTTGCTACAATAAAGAGAAATGCATGGATAAATATGTTAGGTAGCATTCCACATCAAAATTCTGTTTTTATCATTTTACTCGAGGACGAGCAGGAATTAAGCTTGGGGATGCTGATACGTCTCCAACGTATCTATAATTTTTATTGTTCCATGCTTATTATATTATCAACCTTTGATGTTTTATATGCATTTATATGCTATTTTATATGACTTTTGGGACTAACCTATTAACCTAGAGCCCAGTGCTAGTTTCTGTTTTTTTCCTTGTTTTAGACTATCGCAGAAAAGGAAAATCAAACGGAGTCTAATTGACCTGAAACTTCACGAAGCTTATTTTTGGACCAGAAGAAGCCCACGGAGTATCGGAGTTGGACCAAGAGAGTACCGGGCTGCCCATGAGGGTGTGGGCAGCCCACCCCCTGGGCGCGCCCCCTGCCTCGTGGACAGCCCGGAGATCCACCGACGTACTTCTTCCTCCTATACATACCCATATACCCTAAAAACTATGGGGAACACAATAGATCGGGAGTTCCGCCGCCAGAAGCCTCCGTAGCCACCAAAAACCAATCTAAACCCGTTCTGGCACCCCGCCGGAGGTGAAATCCTTCTCCCGTGGCCATCTTCATCATCCCGGTGCTCTCCATGATGACGAGGGAGTAGTTCTCCCTAAGGGCTGAGGGTATGTGCCAGCAGCTATGTGTTTGATCTCTCTCTCTCTCGCGTGTTCTTGAGGTGGTACGATCTTGATGTATCGCGAGCTTTGCTATTATAGTTGGATCTTATGATGTTTCTCCCCCTCTACTCTCTTGTAATGGATTGAGTTTTCCCTTTGAAGTTATCTTATCGGATTGAGTCTTTAAGGATTTGAGAACACTTGATGTATGTGTTGCGTGGGATACCCGTGGTGACAATGGGGTATTCTATTGATCCACTTCATGTATGTTTTGGTGATCAACTTGCGGGTTCTGCCCATGAACCTATGCGTAGGGGTTGGCACACGTTTTCGTCTTGACTCTCCGGTAGAAACTTTGGGGCACTCTTTGAGGTTCTATGTGTTGGTTGAATAGATGAATCTGAGATTGTGTGATGCATATCGTATAATCATACCCACGGATACTTGAGGTGACATTGGAGTATCTAGGTGACATTAGGGTTTTGGTTGATTTGTGTCTTAAGGTGTTATTCTAGTACGAACTCTAGGGCTGTTTGTGACACTTATAAGAATAGCCCAATGGATTGATTGGAAAGAATAACTTTGAGGTGGTTTCGTACCCTACCCTAATCTCTTCGTTTGTTCTCCGCTATTAGTGGCTTTGGAGTGACTCTTCGTTGCATGTTGAGGCATAGTTATGTGATCCAATTATGTTATTATTGATGAGAGAACTTGCACTAGTGAAAGTATGAACCCTAGGCCTTGTTTCAACGAATACCGTTTGTGCTCACTTTTATCATTAGTTACATTGCTGCTTTATATTTTCAGATTACAAAAACCATTATCTACTATCCATATACCACTTGTATCACCATCTCTTCGCCGAACTAGTGCACCTATACCCTACTAGTAGGGTATACCATTCTATTGGGTGTGTTAGGGACACAAGATACTCTTTGTTATTTGGTTGCAGGGTTGTTTGAGAGAGACCATCTTCATCCTACGCCTCCTGTGGATCGATAAACCTTAGGTCATCCACTTGAGGGAAATTTGCTACTGTCCTACAAACCTCTGCCCTTGGTGGCCCAAAAACGTGTACAAGAAGAAGGTTGTGTAGTAGACATCACCGCACCGAGGGGTGCAGCGAGGATGCTTGCTACTCGTTCCCCGCCGGGCCAGTGGCGGCGTTGACGGTAGGCGACAGAGAATGACGATGTGGCCTACCGATGGGACCCGTCTGAGCAACACGGGCGGCGAGGGCAGCCCTGCGCTCAGCGCGAGCGTGGCGAGCGTCCAACATGGAGACGATGGAGCAACGAAAAAGCTTCAGCGCACCCCTACCTGGCGCGCCAAATGTCGAACCATGGGTTGCGGCAAACCCGCAAGGTTCGAACACTGGGGTGCACGCGAAGATCTCCTCCCTACCGATCCACGTCCTAGCCTTGCCAAATCTCAAGGACTAGCTCGACGAACTCGCAACATGAAAGACACAAGATGTATACTGGTTCGGGCCACCATTGTGGTGTAATACCCTACTCCAATGTTGTGGTGGTGGATTGCCTCTTGGGCTAAGGATGAACAGTACAAGGGGAAGAACAGCCTCCTGAGGAGAGGTGTTCTTGTGCTTGGTGGATGTGTGGATGATCTAGGTCTAGACTAGTTGCCTCTTTGCGAGATCTTTCCTCTTGGGAAGATCTTCTCTTCTTGGCGAGATCTCGTCTGCCTTAGCTATGGTGGTGGCTAGCCCTATTTATAAAGGCCCTGGTCCAATCCCCAAATATTGAGTGGGAAGGGAGCCAACAATGGCCAATTCGAAAGGGGCATCTAGTACAGCTTATCCTGACAAAAGCTGTCTTCGCTTGCCAAAGGCTCTCGTGGTGATTGTCGGTGTCAAAGCCGGCGGATCTCATGTAGGAGGTCCCGAACTGTGCATCTAGGATCGATGGTAACAGGAGGCAGGGGACACAATGTTTACCCAGGTTCAGGCCCTCTCTATGGAGGTAATACCCTACGTCCTGCTTGATTGATATTGATGAATATGGGTGTTACAAGAGTTGATCTACCACGAGATCGTGATGGCTAAACCCTAGAAGCCTAGCCTATATGACTATGGTAGTGAATGTGTCCTTTCCGGACTATCCCTTTCGGTTTATATAGACACCGAGGGGATCTAGGGTTTAAATAGAGTCGGTTACATAAGAAGGAATCTTCATAGTCGGTCGCCAAGCTTGCCTTCCATGCCAAGGAGAGTCCAATCCGGACTCAGGTGTAGTCGGCGGCCTTCATGTCTTCACAGCCCATCAGTCCAGCCCAATAGAAAACAGGCCGGACGCCCGAGGACCCCTTAGTCTGGGACTCCCTCAGTAGCCCATGAACCTGGCTTAAATGACGAGGAGTTCGGCGTGCAGATTGTCTTCGGCATTGCAAGGCGGGTTCCCTTTTATCCGATCTTCAAAATTGTCTTCGGATGCGATGATAGTATCCGGACCTGTATACATAACCGTAGGGGATACAATATTTCATGGGTTCAACCCACTGACTGCTTTTTGGTAATATAACACCACGTCTGGCCTTTACTTGCGGACTGTTTTAGCCGGCCCATCGCCCCACGTCCAGGACGTGCCATTATTGGCATATTTATCCAAACGGAGATCGTGCCTCCCTTTTTAAGGGATTCCTGTCGACCCAAACATGGGTAACCCAACCATTTCTTGGGCACAACTCCTTAGAAACAAGGAAGTTTCTTGAGGCCCGAGGGGAGACGTTTGATGTTTGCAGCCTTTATATAGGGGTATAGACCCGTCTTTTTCTTACATGCTTGCCTCTTCCTCAACTCCTGCTACCCCGAGCTCCAACTCTCGGGCTTCCATCGCCACCAGCCCCAACCATGTCCGGATCTAGCCATGACCGGGCCCCCCCCCCCCCCCGCCCCCACCCATGCCGGGTTCTAGCCATGAAGGCCGGTGGGTAGCCTCTTCTGTCACGGAGGAAGACATTGCAAAGCTTCGGGCAGCGCGGTACCTGACTGCTGAAATCCATCATCGGCTTCCCGCCGAGGGGCAGGTCATTCCCACCCCCAGATCCGGCGAGAGGGTCGTGTTCGTGTCCCACTTCCTCCATGGGTTGGGATTTGCACATAACCCCTTCGTCCGAGGGCTCATGTATTATTACGGGCTAGACTTCCACGATTTGGCCCCGGACTCTTTTCTTCTCATATCGACGTTTATCATCACATGTGAAGCCCTCCTCCGAACTCCTCCGCACTTCGGCTTGTGGCTCAAGACCTTCAATGTGAAGCCGCAAGTGGTAGAGGGAGAGCAAGCCGAGTGCGGCAGCGCTACAGTGAGCAAGCTTGCTAGCGCCCGTTTGGCTGGCAGGACACTTCGCCAAATCTTCCGATCTGTGGCAGCAGGGGTGGTTCTATGTCTCCGAGCCCCGCAGCTCCAAGTGGGCGACCACGGCCATATTTTGACCCAGCCCTCCAACTCAACTTGCGTCGTGGATTAATAAGGGGCTAGATTGGGGATCAACGAATGATGTGCAAACTCTGCAAAGTCGCATTCGGAACCTCATTGAGAGGGACATCAACATAGCCAATGTCGTTGAGGGAGTCCTGGATTAGGGGGTCTCCGGACAGCCGGACTATATCCTTTGGCGGACTGTTACTATGAAGATACAAGATTGAAGACTTCGTCCCGTGTCCGGATGGGACTCTCCTTGGCGTGGAAGGCAAGCTAGGCAATACGGATATGTAGATCTCCTCCCTTGTAACCGACTTTGTGTAACCCTAGCCCCCTCCGGTGTCTATATAAACCGGAGGGTTTAGTCCGTAGGACAACATACAATCATACCATAGGCTAGCTTCTAGGGTTTAGCCTCTACGATCTTGTGGTAGATCAACTCTTGTAATACTCATATCATCAAGAACAATCAAGCAGGACATAGGGTATTACCTCCTTCAAGAGAGCCCGAACCTGGGTAAACATCGTGTCCCCTACCTTCTGTTACCATGTGCCTTAGACGCACAGTTCGGGGCTCCCTACCCGAGATCCGCCAGTTTTGACACCGACATTGGTGCTTTCATTGAGAGCTCCACTGTTCCGTCGCCGTAAGGCTCGATGGCTCCTTCGATCATCGGTAATGATGCGGTCCGGGGTAAGGTTTTCCTCCCCGGACAGATCTTCGTATTCGGCGGCTTCGCACTGCGGGCCAATTCGCTTGGCCATCTGGAGTAGATCGAGAGCTACGCCCTGGCCATCAGGTCAGGTTCGGAAACTTAAACTACACTGCCGACATCCGCGGAGACTTGATCTTCGACGGATTCGAGCCCACGTCAGGTGCGCCGCACAGTCACGACGAGCATGACGTAACTCTGGCGCCGAACAGTGTTCGGGAGATCGCATCTGCAACTATTCCGGCCGTCAATTCGGAGCAAATTGCTCCATCCGAGAGTGGAGGGATAGACCCCGCCATGGAGGCTGCACTCTCAGTGGCGATAGATCCGGATACTGACTTCACCCCTTACGAAAGTCGTGTTGCCGAACCACTGGATTCATCTCCGTCCACGGACTCCAAGCCACCTGCATCCGTGCCTATCGAATCCAAATGGGCGCCGATCATGGAGTTCACCTCCGCGAATATCTTTCAGCACTCGACTTTCGGCGATGTGCTAAATTCATTAAGGTCTCTCTCCCTGTCAGGAGAACCTTGGCCGAACTATGTCCGGCTAGAATGGGATGCGGACGACAAAGAAATTCGTTGCCCACCCACCACCCACTTAGTAGCCACTGTCGACGATTTAACCAACATGCTCGACTTCGACTCCGAAGACATCGACGGTATGGACGACGATGCAGGAGACGAACAGGAACCACCGCCCACAGGGCGCTGGAACGCCACCTCATCACATGACATATACATGGTGGATACACCCAAAGAAGTCAGTGGCGAAGAGACAGCAGAGGATGGCCCCTCCAAGAAGCATTCCAAGCACCAACGTCAGCGGCGCCGCCCTAAGTCCCGCCATAGCAAAAACAGCGATAACAGTGCAAGAGAAAATAACATTCCAGTCGACTCCAGAGGAAACGACGACCACATCGCCCCGGCAGCAGAGCATGACGAAGCTGCAAGCGGCAAACATAGTATGGATCCGATGTCCGAACACGGAAACACCAAGGATAAACCTCATCAAACCCCCTCTGGGGAGGAAAACAGTCTGGATGAAGATGCACACATCATCCCGGAAATGCACTTGGAGCAAGGCAACCTCCATAGAAGGCTTATTTCCACAGCGAGGAGTCTGAAGAAGTAGAAGCAAAGGCTTAAGGCCGCACAAAATACGCTCAACAGCAGGTGGAACAAAGTGCTCGACAACGCAAAAAAGTATAGTGGAATTTACAACACAAAGAGCTATCCAAAGCACAAGCTACTACCTAAATTCGACGATGAGGCCTTAGAGCCCACACAGCCGAAAAATGAAACGGCCAACTGACCGGATCAACCACCTTGTGACCGTGATAGAGCGGCTAACAAGGTCACACATAAGTCAACACACGATCTACATGAGGACTTGCGCCAAAAATCCGGTACGACCAGATCCATCTATGGATCTAGGAAGCGCGCTCCGGTACAAAATCAAAACCAAATACTACAACCGTCCGAACACCATGGTACATCCAAATACAGGGGTGCCGCACACCCCCTTTGTTTCACCGATGAGGTGCTGGATCACGAATTTCGAGAAGGATTCAAACGAGTGAACATACAGGCGTACGACGGGACCACAGACCTTGGGGTCTGGATTGAGGACTTTATCCTCCATATCCATATGGCTCGCGGAGACGATCTCCATGCCATCAAATACTTACCCCTCAAGCTTAAACGGCCAGCTCGGCACTAGCTAAAAAGCCTCCCCGAAAACGCAATTGGAAGTTGGGAGGAGCTCGAGGATGCTTTTTGGGCTAATTTTCAAGGGACCTATGTCTGACCTCCGGATGCAGACGATTTAAGTCATATAATTCAACAGCCCGGAGAGTCAGCCCGAAAGCTTTGGAACAGGTTTCTCACTAAGAAGAACCAAATCGTAGATTGTCCGGACGCCGAAGCCTTAGCAGCTTTCAAACACAGCGTCGGAGATGAATGGCTCGCCAGACACCTCGGCCAAGAAAAATCGAGAACAATGGCAGCCCTGACAAGCCTCATGACCCGCTTTTGCGCGGGCGAAGATAGCTGGTTAGCCCGTAGTAGCACCAGCGACCCAAGCATATCCGAAGTAAGGGATGGCAATGGAAAACGACGACGCAATAAAAACAAGCGTCGAAATAAAGAAGATAGCCCAGATAATACGGCGGTAAACTTCGGATTCAGGGGCTCTCGACCTGGTCAGCGGAAAAAACCTTTCAAAGGCAGCAGAGAGGGACCGTCTGGCCTAAACAGGATTCTTGACAAACTATGTCAGATTCATGGCACCCCCGATAAACCTGCAAACCACACCCACAGAGAATGCTGGGTCTTCAAGCAGGCCGGTAAGCTAAATGCCAAACACAAAGGGGGCAGGCACCAAGCGAAGACGAGGATGAACCTCACCAGCAAAGCACTGGTGGACAGAAAAAATTCCCACGAGAGGTTAAAACAGTAAACATGATCCATGTGACGAAGAGGAGAAGCAAATATGCACTCGAGACACACGGGCTATATAGCCCGTCACCCCTGGGTCCAACCCCTGGTTGGCCTACCCGATCACTTTTCATCGCAGGGATCACGCGAGAAGCATCCGGCACGAAGGATTGGCTGCCTTGGTGTTAGACCCAATAATACATGGATACCATCTCACACGAGTCCTTATGGACGGCGACAGTAGTCTAAATCTATTATATCAGGACACAGTCCGCAAAATGGGGATAGACCCGACACAAATAAGCCACAGTAATACTTCCTTCAAGGGAGTAATACCAGGCCTAGAGGCCCGCTGTACGGGCTCTCTATTACTAGAGGTTGTATTCGGCTCTCCCGACAACTCCTGAAGCGAAAGGTTAACTTTCTACATCGCTCCATTCTGAAGTGGCTATCAAGCACTACTCAGAACAGCGGCTTTCGCTCGTTTTAATGCAATACCGCACTACGCTTCTCTCAAGCTTAATATGCCTGGTCCACGGAGCACCATCACAGTTAGTGGAAACACTGAGCGTTCTCTAAGCGCGGAAGAATGTGCGGCGGCTTTAACAGCCGAACACTAGACGGCCTCACCAACTAGAAAAAGTGACAGGTCGTCAAGACCACAGACATGGTTAGACAAGTCCGGCGCATCACCACATACACATGAGATTGGTTTGATGGCCAAACCCTCATAAGATGGTACCAGGGGCTTCCCGGGTGTAATCAGGGCTAGCCCAGCTCAAACTTGACTTATCTTGAATTTTCATAACCAATTTTCTTGCACGGCAACTTTCACCTAAGTTCTTCTCTTTTACAGATGATAATCGTGCTACACCCGTCCAGGACACGGCACAACGGAGACACAGGTGCAGACGTGCAGCAGGGACCCGCTCAAAGGTTTCTTTTCAGATTAAGACCCTGCGTAAACCTTTTTTACTGTATCTTGTTGTTCACACCCTCCGGATACTCAATACAACCGAGAAGGATGCTGACATCATTTGCATGTGGCCACGTCAGGATATTGCACGTACCTGGACACTCGGGGTTTTATTAAGGGCATTGTTCGGCCCGACATATGTTATAAAGACCGAATACCTTAGGGAGTGTTCGGCGTCGCGAGTTTGGCCCTATATGCATCAGCTCCGAATCATGTCTTTGGTCAAATGTTGGGTTTGCACGGCTCCCATGTTTTGGTACCATATGTTCCGCTATATCAGCTAAGGTAGCACTGGGAGAACTACTGCGATTGTGCCCTAGTTCATCCGGATGAGCACCTCAATAAAGAAAGCCGAAAACTGACTTTCATGATGTAGCGTGAGACTGGTCAACCACTTGATGACTCAGCAGAATCTTCGGGATTCCTCCGCATTAACGAAGGGCCATTTCCCGGTCATGTACGTACATGCCCTGTGTTCGGACGAGCGCAGAAGTACCATGGGCTATATAGTAGCCCCACCATCAAACTCCTATGGGTAAGTGAAAGTGTTAAAGCAATATAGTCTGATTGCCTCGTTCGCTGTGCTACCACCTCCTCCATGGACCAAGACGTTGGATCAAGTGTGAATACACGTTCTCTGTGAACACCCCCGCATTATATGCGTGGAGGCGGAAGCCGACGACTGCAAACTTTCAGGTTATATACATATATACATAAACGGCCGCACAGGAGGCATCATAATACTTTCAGGCAAAAGTATAAACACAGCCTTTACAATTCAATAAAACATTGTTTTTACAATGGGAATACATGTCACTAGAACATAATATTCTTTGAGCACTGAGCCTCTATCGAATGAGCGCCTTCAAGGACTTCTTCAAAGTAGTGCTCGGCTGCCACTCGGCCCACGGCCGAACCCTGTGTTGCAATAGTGGTGGCCTCCATCTCTGCCCAGTATGTCTTGACATGGGCAAAGGCCATCCGCGCACCCTTTATACATGCCAACCTCTTCATAGCGTTGATGTGCGGCACAACACCAAGGAATTGTTGCACTAAACTAAAGTAGCTATCCGGCTTTGGCCCTCCCGGCCACAGATGATCCACAACAGACCTCATAGCAAGTCCGGACAACCTGTGGAGCTCGGCCCACTCGTACATTCGCTCATTCAGCAGCAGCGGATGCACTGGAGCATGGAATTGTGACCAGAACAACTTTTCCACTTCACAATTTTTTGATCCTTGAAGTATTCGGCTGCATCAGCAGTGATTGCTGCCAAATCCATGTAGGCGTTCGCAGAACTCCATAGTTGATCAAGAGGAGCATACTTCAGATCTCCGAACTTAGTCCGCAACAAGAAGGGCTTCCCAGCGACGATATCTGCAACAAGAAGGGCAGTTCCCCTTCGTCGCTCTGATTTTGGAGCGGGCTTCCTTGGCTGCTACCATAGCCTTCTCTAGGTCCGTCGCCTTCGCTCGGCTTTCCTTTTCAAGAAGCTGGTAACAGTCAGCGGCATCCTTCAAATCAACGGCCATCTTGGCCATTCTTTCCTTGCTATGGCAATGTGCGGCCTGTTCGGCCCTCAGCTCTTCGACCGCCTTTCGGGCGGCTGCATCACTATTCCTTGCTTGTTCCTTGGCTCAGGCAAGCCCCGCGTGAAGGGACTCCATGGTGGCAGCTCCATCTGCAGTCACAACATATTAAAGATATTGGCATCATGCTCCTCTTACTATGTGTTGATCACCGGAGAAATCACTTACCCTGTGCCTTGTCAAGCCGCTTATTGACAAGCACGATGTCGGCATCTGCCGCATCAAGTTGCCGCTTTAGCTCGGCAAACCCATCAGTCCGGCTGGCCACCGGTGCTTCAGCCACCTGCACATAAAGGCGGTCCGGTTATTACCTGGGACTATGATCCTCTGTTTGCCGCCTTTTTCGACGGCAACCAGAGTCTCAGGGGCTACTATCTCCATAGGGCACACCTAACGTGTGTGGTACTATCAAAAACACACACTATTTCACGTACCTCAAAGCCTCGCAGCAGACTCATAAAAGCTTCATGCAATCGGCTTTCAGCGGATGAAATCCTTTCAACTACCATACCCATTAGCGTACGATGTGCTTCTAAGATGGCCGCTTGCTCCAGAAGATCCTTCAGTGCGTCCGACCGCATACTGTACGGTTCCGGACTCTTTCTGTTGCTCTCTTTAGGAGCCGAATACTGAGGACTCCGGGTGGCCAAGGGATTACCCTTTGGCCTTGAAGGATCAGGAGAAACCCTCTACGACGACACTTCAGGGTTGCCCGCCTCATGAGGCGGGGTGGCAGGGGGAGGTGTTTCGCTCTCCATCATCTCCGAAAGAAGATCCCCCGAAGACGAACTCTGTCGAGAAGGGCTACGATCCGAACTACAAGATATACACTTCGGTTATTGTCTTCAGAAGTAAGGTAGGATATTTTCACTACTAATTACTTTTTGATTACTTACAGCTCGGTAGAGGGCTGATTCCCTTGCGGACACTGTGCGGCAAGAGTACCTCCCAAGGCAGGACCCTCTGGCGAAGATTTCTTCCCCCGTTTGGAAACCTTTGTTTCGGGATCTTCAGAGGTGGTCCTCTTCCTTCCTCGGGAGAGGGAATGTCAGATTCTTCTCCCTGGTTATCCTCCTTCACGGAGGCGCCCATTCCCCCGGTTGGGGCGAGTAGCGAGTGAGGCTCGCTATCGGCCTCTCTATTCCCCCCTTTATCTTCCTTCAAGGGCACCTGATAAGACGCCGGCTCCAGCATTCCGTCTAGTACTGGATTGGCCAAGCCCTCGAGAAGGGGGGCCGAACACCTGATCATATTCGCCTTTGTTATCCAGTCCTGGTCAAAGAGCGACTTTTCAGAATGATGTTATGATAAATAAGAGAAATAGTGTGTTCGTCCATGGGATTACTTACTTGGGTATCCGGGCGATTACAGCTCAGACCCGCATCCTCGGTGGTGTCCGGACACTTTATTTGTGGTCCGAAGAACAACTTGTACATCTCCTCGAGTGCCATGTCGAAGAAGTGATGAATGATTCGCGGTCCCTCCGGGTTGAACTCGCACAAACGGAGAGGTATACATTTGCAAGGCGGGACCTGGTGAACTAGCATGGCCTGCATCACCATGGCCAGGTTGACGTCTCTCTCAATGAGATCTCGGATGGGACTCTGCAATATCGGAACATCCTTTACTAGACCCTAGTTTAGCCCCTCGCTGATCCATGTCATCAGTTGTGGTGGGGGCCTAAGTGAAAGGCAGGGGCGGCTACCCACTTGGAACTCTGGGGGGATGTGATATAAAACCACTCCCACTGCCACAAACTGGACACCTCTGGGAAGGAACCCTCTGGCCATGGAGCATCAGCGCTTTTGCTTATTACGACACCTCTGCACTCTGCGTGCCGCCCTTCGATCATCTTCGGCTTCACAGTGAAGGTCTTGAGCCACAGGCCGAAGTGGGGGGTAATGCGGAGGAAGGCCTCACATACGACGATGAACGACTAGATGTGAAGGAGGGAATCCGGGGCCAGATCATGGAAATCCAGCCCATAATAGAACATGAGCCCCCTAACAAAGGGGTCCAGAGCGAGGCCTAGCCCTCGGAGGAAGTGAGAGACGAACACAACACTCTCGTTGGATTCAGGAGTGGGGATGACCTGCCCTCGGGCGGGCAGCCTGTGCGAGATTTCGGCGGTCAGATACCTGGCCTCTCTCAGCTTCTTGATGCCCTTCTCTGTGACAGAGGAAGGCATCCACCGACCCTGGAGGTTGGATCCGGACATGGTTGAAGGTCCGAAGCGCCTGACCTAAGCCTTGGGTGTTGGAACTCGAGGCGGGGGAAGGATTCTATTAATCACGAGAGGAAGAAAGGACAGGCCTTGGCCTCTTTATAAAGAGGGTGAATATCAAGCGTCCTCCTCGCGGCCATTTTAGACTTGCCTAAAATCGAGGAGTCATACCAACGGGTACAAGTGGGTTACCCACGTCTGTATTGATGAGAATCCCGTAATAAGGGGGACACGATCTCTGCCTTGGCAAGACGTGTCGAGAAAACCGCCTCGCAATATGTGTAGTGCTGGTTGGGAAAAACGGCTCGGATAATGACCGGGCCATGACGTGACGTCGTGCTGTCAGAACACGTGAGCAGATTAGATTTGTGGAAATATTATTCTCTCTATGGTGGTATGTGGAAATTATTTTGCAGAGCGGGACACTATCCTTGTGTTCAGAATCTTCTATGGAGTATTCGGAGGAGGAACCCGCCTTGCAATGCCGAAGATAAAACTACGTGCCGGACTCATCGTCACTGAAGCCTGGTTCAGGGGCTACTGAGGGAGTCCTGGATTAGGGGGTCTCCAGACAGCCGGACTATATCCTTTGGCCGGACTGTTGGACTATGAAGATACAAGATTGAAGACTTCGTACCGTGTCCGGATGGGACTGTCCTTGGCGTGGAAGGCAAGCTAGGCAATACAGATGTGTAGATCTCCTCCCTGGTAACTGACTCTGTGTAACCCTAGCCCCCTCCGGTGTCTATATAAGCCGGAGGGTTTAGTCCGTAGGACAACATACAATCATACCATAGGCTAGCTTCTAGGGTTTAGCCTCTACGATCTCGTGCTAGATCAACTCTTGTAATACTCATATCATCAAGAACAACCAAGCAGGATGTAGGGTATTACCTCCTTCAAGAGGGCCCGAACCTGGGTAAACATCGTGTCCCCTGCCTCCTGTTACCATCCACCTTAGACGCACAGTTCAGGACCCCCTACCCGAGATCCGCCGATTTGACACCTACAGTCGTTCATATAATGCTAGTTCGTCGGACCCTGCCGTGCCAGCGACGGCCTCTCCGCCTATGGGAGTTCAATCCAGAAGGGCCGCAGACTCTTCAGAACTTCTTCGGCACAATGCACGAAGGAATGTGGAGATTAGTTTTCGGAAAACGAAGGCAATGGCCGGACACCGCCAGAGATGTCGGCCTAGACTGCAACCATACGGACACCCCGGTAAGTACATGTTTGTCGAATTCCTTACTGTCAGATATCCA
>NW_024113269.1:0-12781 GCF_003073215.2 Triticum urartu | reverse complement strand
TATTTATATTTTTCTTTTGCATATCACATAAATCAACGAAGCTATTCAGATGAGTAGCGGCATCTTCACTAGGAAGGCGCGAATTGATCTTTCATAACAAGATTCAACAAAGCAATATTAATTTCACAAGATTCAGCATCGGTAAGAGGAGCAATCGGAGTGCTAAGGAAATCATTATTATTGGTATTGGTGAAGTCACACAATTTAGTAGTATCTTGAGCCATTGACAAACAAGCAATCTAACACACGAGCAAACAAAAAGCAAGGGCAAAAAGAGGCAAATAGAGAGGGAGGATAGAGAGAGAGGGCGAATAAAACGGCAAGGGTGAATTGGGGGGAGAGGAAAACGAGAGGCAAATGGCAAATAATGTAATGCGAGAGATAGGGATTGTGATGGGTACTTGGTATATTGACTTTTTGCGTAGACTCCCCGGCAACGGCGCCAGAAATCCTTCTTGCTACGTCTTGAGCTTGCGTTGGTTTTCCCCGAAGAGGAAGGGATGATGCAGCAGAGTAGCGTAAGTATTTCCCTCAGTTTTTGAGAACCAAGGTATCAATCCAGTAGGAGGCCACGCTCAAGTCCCTCGTACCTGCACAAAATGATAGCTACTCGCAACCAACGCGATTAGGGGTTGTCAATCCCTTCACGGTCACTTACGAGAGTGAGATCTGATAGATATAATATTTTTGGTATTTTTGGTATAAAGATGCAAAGTAAAAAGTAAAAAAAGTAAGCAAAGCAAGATTAAAGTGATGGAGATTGATATGATGAGAATAGACCCGGGGGCCATAGGTTTCACTAGTGGCTTCTCTCAAGAGCATAAGTATTCTACGGTGGGTGAACAAATTACTGTTGAGCAATTGACAGAATTGAGCATAGTTATGAGAATATCTAGGCATGATCATGTATATAGGCATCACGTCCGTGACAAGTAGGTCGAAACGATTCTGCATCTACTACTATTACTCCACTCATCGACCGCTATCCAGCATGCATCTAGAGTATTAAGTTAAAAACAGAGTAACGCCTTAAGCAAGATGACATGATGTAGAGAGATAAATTCATGCAATATGAAATAAACCCCATCTTGTTATCCTTGGCAACGATGCAATACGTGCCTTGCTGCCCTGTCACTGGGTAAAGGACACCGCAAGATCGAACCCAAAGCTAAGCACTTCTCCCATGGCAAGAACTACCAATCTAGTTGGCCAAACCAAACGGATAATTCGAAGAGACTTGCAAATATAACCAATCATACATAAAAAATTCAGAGAAGATTCAAATATTATTCATAGATAGACTTGATCATAAACCCACAATTCATCGGTCTCAACAACACACCGCAAAAAGAAGATTACATCGAATAGATCTCCACAAGAGAGGGGGAGAACTTTGTATTGAGATTCAAGAGAAAGAATCTAGCTACTAACTATGGACCCGAGATAGTAACTACTCACACTTCATCGGAGAGGCTATGATGTGTAGAAGCCCTCTCATGATGACGGCCCTCTTCCGGCGGAGCTCCGGAACAGGCCCCAAGATGGGATCTCGTGGATACAGAAAGTTGCGGCGGTGGAATTAGGTTTTTGGCTCCTGTTCTGATCGTTTGGGGGTATGTGTGATATAGGAGGAAGAAGTACGCCGGAGGAGCAACGAGGGGCCCACGAGGCAGGGGGCGCCCTAGGGGGCGCCCACCCTCGTGACCGCCTCTTTTGTTCCTTGGAGCAGGGTCCAAGTCTCCTGGATCACGTTCGGTGAGAAAATCATGTTCCCGAAGATTTTATTCCGTTTGGACTCCGTTTGATATTCCGTTTCTTCGAAACACTGAAATAGGCAAAAAACAGCAATTCTGGGCTGGGCCTCCGGTTAATAGGTTAGTCCCAAAAATAATATAAAGTGGAAAATAAAGCCCAATATAGTCCAAAACAGTAGATAATATAGCATGGAGCAATCAAAAATTATAGATACGTTGGAGACGTATCAGGGGCGAAGCCGCTGCCATCTTTCAGGTTATATACATATATACATAACGGCCGCACAGGAGGCATCATATACTTTCGGGCAAAAGTATAAATATAAGCCTTGATTAATTCAGAAAAACATTGTTTGTACAATGGGACTACATGTCACTAGAAAATAATATTCTTCGAGCACTGATCCTCTATCGAACAAGCGCCTTCAAGGACTTCTTCAAAGTAGTGCTCAGCAGCCACTCGGCCTATGGCCGAACCCTGTGCCGCAACAGTGGTGGCCTCCATCTCCGCCCAGTATGTTTTGACACGGGCAAGGGCCATCCGCGCACCTTCTATGCACGCTGATCTCTTTACAGCATCGATGCGTGCACAGCTTCAAGGAATTGTTGCACTAAGCTAAAGTAGCTACTCGGCCTTGGCCCTCCCGGCCACAGGTGATCCACAACGGACCTCATGGCAAGTCCGGACAACCTATGGAGCTCGGCCCAACCGGTCAATCGCTCATTCAGCAGCAGCGGACGGACTGGAGCGTGAAACTGTGACCAGAACAGCTTCCCACTTGGATCCTTTCTGATCCTTGAAGTACTCGGCATCAGCACATTGGCAGCAAATCATGAGTTCGCAGAACTCCAATGCCGGTCCAGAGGGCATACTTCGGATCTCCGAACTTAGTCCGCACAAAAGAATTCCCAGACACGATATCTGCAGCTTGATTCAGCTCCTCCTTCATCGCTCTAATTTTGGAGCGGGTTCCTTGGCAGCCACCCGGGCCTTCTCCAGGTCCGTCGCCTTCGCCCGGTCTTCTTCTTCAAGAAGCCGGTAACGGTCAGCAGCATCTTTTAACTCTACAGCCATCTTGGCTATTTTTTCTTTGCTCTCGCAATGCGCGGCCTGTTCGGCCCTTAACTCTTCGACCGCCTTTAAAGCGGCCGCATTGCTACTCCTTGCTTGCTCCTTGGCTCGGGCAAGCTCCGCGAAGGGTCTCCGTGGCAGCTCCTATCTGCAGTCACAACATATTAAAGATACTGGCATCATGCTCTCTTATATTGTACAACTCACCAGCAAAAATTCACATACCTGTCTCGTCAGCTGCTTGTTACAATGACATGCGAGCTCTGCGCCTTCGAGTTGCACCCTGATATTCGGATAACCAATCAGTCTAGTACCACATGAAGCTTAATCCCTGCACTAAGCGTCTGTTTTCCTGGGGACTATGATCCTCTGTTTCCGCTTCGACGACAACCAGAGTCTCAGGGGCTACTATCTACACAGGGCACATCTAAAAATGTGCGGTACTGTCAAAAATGTACATCATTTCGTGTACCTCAAAACCAGTAGACTCATAAAGGCTTCATGCAACCCGCTTTCGGCGGACGAAATCCTTTCAATCACCGTACCATCAACTGTGCGGTGCTCTTCTGAGATAGCCGCTTGCTCTAGCAGATCCCTCAGTACGTCCGACCGCACACCAGACGGTGCCGGACTCTTTTGATTGCTCTCTTCAAGAGCCGGATACTGAGGACTTCGGGTGGCCATAGGATTACCTTCTGGCCTTGCCGGATCAGGAGAAACCCTCCGCGACGACACCTCGGGGTCGCCCGCCTCGTGAGGCGGGTGTCAGGGGGAGGCGTTTCGCTCTCCATCATCTCTGGAAGAAGATCCCCTGAAGACGAGCTCTACTGAGAAGGGCTAAGATCCGAACTGCAAGATAAATGCTTCGTTATTTTCCTCAGAAGTAAAGCGAGATATTTCATTATTAAGTACCCTTTTACTTACAGCTCGGTGGAGGGCTTGATCCCCTTGAGGGCATAGTGCGGCCAGGGTATCCCCCAGGGCAGGACCCTCCGGCGGAGATTTCTTCCCCCGTTTGGAGACCATTGTCTCCGGGTCCTCGAGGCGGTTCTCTTCCTTCCCTGGGAGAGGAAGTTTCAGTCCCTCCTCCCCGGCTAACCTCCTTCGCGGAGGCGCTAGCCTCCTTGTTCCCCCCTTTATCTTCTCCCTGAGGGCGCTTGATAAGGCGCGATCTCCAGCATCCTGGTTAGCATGGGATTTGGTGAGGTCTCAGGGAGGGGGGCCGGACACCTGATCAACTTTGCCTTCGCTATCCAATCCTGGTCAAAGAGCGCTTTTTTAGGGCGACTGCGATAAATAGACAGTGTGTTCGGATGCGGGGCTACTTACTTGGGTATCCGGGCGATTGCAGCTCAGACCTGCATCCTCAGTGATGTCCGGACACATTATTTGTGGTCCGAAGAACAATTTGTACATCTCCTCGGGCGTCATGCCGAGGAAGTGTTGGATAGCTCGCGGTCCCTCCGGGTTAACTCCCACATGCGAGGCCACGGCGTTTGCAAGGCTGGACTTGACGAACTAGCATAACTTGCACTACCATAACCAGACTGAAATCTCTCTCAAAGAGATCTCGGATACGGCTTTGCAGTATTGGCACGTCCTTGGCTGGACCCCAGCTCAGCCCCCTGCTGATCCATGACATCAGTTGTGGTGGGGGGCCTGAGCGAAAGGTGGGGGCAGCTACCCACTTGGCACTTCGGGGAGCTGTGATGTAGAACCACTCCCGCTGCCACAATCCGGACACCTCTGGGAAGCAACCCTCAGGCCATGGAGCGTCAGCGATTTTGCTTATTAAGCGCCTCCGCACGCTGCGTGCTGCCCCTCGATCATCTTCGGCTTCACATCGAAGGTCTTGAGCCACAGGCCGAAGTGAGGGGTAATGCGGAGGAAGGCCTCACATACGACAATAAATGCGAGATGTGAAGAAGGGAATCCGGGGCCAGATCAGTGAAAATCTAGCCCATAATAGAACATAAGACCCTAACAAAGTCCAGCTGGGCCTAGTCCTCGGAGGAAGGGAGACGAACACACGTCTCGTTGTAGTTCGGGAAAGGACGACCTACCCTGCATGGCGAGCCAGAATGTGAAATTTCATCGTCAAATATCTGCCCTCTCTCCCTACTTGATGTCTCCTACCGTGAAATGCAGGAAGCAAATCCACACCATTTGAAGTTGATCCACATAGTTGAAGTCCGAACACCTGACCTGAGTTTTGGGTGTTAGAACTCGAGGCGGGAAGGATTTTGATTGAGCACGAGAGGAAAAAGAAAAAGCCTTGTCCCCTTTATAAAGAGGGATATCAAGCGTCCTCCTCGTGTTTGGGACTTGCCTAAGATCTAGGAGTCCTACCAATAGGCATGGTTGGGTTACCCACGTCCGTATTGATGAGAATCCCGTAATAAAGGGGACACGATCTCTGCTTCGACAAGACGTGCCAAGGAAACCGCTCGCGAAACACGCTGAGATTGGTTATGAAAAACGATTCGAATAAAGACCTGGCTGTGGTGTGATGTCACACGCGGTACGTCAGCAGATTAGATTTGTGGAAATATTATTCTCTCTACGGTGTATGTGGAACTTGTTTTGCAGAGCCGGACACGATCCTCGTGTTCAAAATCTTCTATGAAGTATTCGGAGGAGGAACCCGCCTTGCAATGCCGAAGACAATCTGCGCGCCGAACTCATCGTCATTGAAGCCTGGTTCAGGGGCTACTGAGGGAGTCCTGGATTAGGGGGTATCCGGACAGCCAGACTATATCCTTTGGCCGGACTGTTGGACTATGAAGATACAAGATTGAAGACTTCGTCCCGTGTCCGGATGGGACTCTCCTTGGCGTGGAAGGCAAGCTTGGCAGTACGGATATGTAGATCTCCTTCCTTGTAACCGACTCTGTGTAACCCTAGCCCCCTCCGGTGTCTATATAAACCGGAGGGTTTAGTCCGTAGGACCAACAACAACAATCATACCATAGGCTAGCTTCTAGGGTTTAGCCTCTTCGATCTCGTGGTAGATCAACTCTTGTACTACTCATATTATCAAGAACAATCAAGCAGGACGTAGGGTATTACCTCCATCAAGAGGGCCCGAACCTGGGTAAACATCGTGTCCCCCGCCTCCTGTTACCATCCGCCTAGACGCACAGTTCGGGACCCCCTACCCGAGATCCGCCGGTTTTGAACATGCTTCTATGGTTACCACTCAAGTAGAACAAGTACTTAAGGCTCAAAATGATTTGCTCAATGAATTGATAATAAATAATGATATGCTGTTAGAGTGGCTACTAGAACTGGTAGAATGACTCAGGAACCTTTGTATCCTGAAGGCCATCCTAAGAGAATTGAGCAAGATTCTCAGAGAAATAATATAGATGCACCTAGTCTTCTAAAAAAGAAAAAGAAAAATGATAGGACTTTGCATGCTTCTAGTGATCCTATTGTTGAAACACCTGAGAATCCAAATGATATTTCTATTTCTGATGCTGAAACACAATCTAGTAATGAACCTGAAACTAGTGATAATGTTAATAATAATGTTCATGATGATGCTCAACCTAGTAATGATAATGATATAGAAATTGAACCTGCTGTTGATCTTGATAACCCACAATCAAAGAATCAACGTTATGATAAGAAAGACTTTGTTGCTAGGAAACATGGTAAAGAAAGAGAGCCTTGGTGTCGGTGTCAAACCGGCGGATCTCGGGTAGGGTCCCGAACTGTGCGTCTAAGGGATGGTAACAGGAGGCAGGGGACACGATGTTACCCAGGTTCGGGCCCTCTTGATGGAGGTAAAACCCTACGTCCTGCTTGATTATATTTGATGATATGATATACAAGAGTTGATCTACCACGAGATCGGAGAGGCTAAACCCTAGAAGCTAGCCTATGGTATGATTGTATGTTCCTACGGACTAAAACCCTCCGGTTTATATAGACACCGGAGAGGGTAGGGTTACACAAGGTCGGTTACAAAGGAGGAGATATACATATCCGTATTGCCTAGCTTGCCTTCCACGCCAAGTAGAGTCCCATCCGGACACGAGACGAAGTCTTCAATCTTGTATCTTCATAGTCCAACAGTCCGGCCAAAGGATATAGTCCGGCTGTCCGGAGACCCCCTAATCCAGGACTCCCTCAGTAGCCCCTGAACCAGGCTTCAATGACGATAGTCCGGCGCAGTGTTGTCTTCGGCATTGCAAGGCGGGTTCCTCCTCCGAATACACCGAAGAGTTTAACACAGGATAGTGTCCACCCTAATTTACCCGCTTCTTCCTCCTTGCTCATCCATTCTACGCACTCGAGCTCCAGCGCCCATCTCATCCTTCTCCTCAACTCTCTCCAAACATGTCCGGAGTGGGAGGCAAGTGGATGGCCTCCTCCGTCATGGAGGGACACATAAAAAAGCTACTGGACCGGATACTTAGCCGCGGATATCGCGCACCGGCTGCCAGCCGCGGGGCAGATCGTCCCTACCCGGAACCTCACGAAAGGGTGGTTTTCCTCCCCCTCATCGCGGATTGGGGTTTCCCCTCCATCCATTCGTCCGTCGGCCTCATGTTCTATTACGGGCTGGACTTTCATGATCTGGCCCCGAATTTCATCCTCAACATCTCGGTTCATCGTCGTGTGCGAGGCTTTCCTCCGCATCCGGCCCCACTTCGGCCTATGGCTGAAGACCTTCAATATCAAGCCGAAGGTAGTAGGCGGCCAACAAGCGGAATGCGAGCCATGGTGGGCAAAATGCCCAATGTTACATGGCTCGAGGGCTCCTTCGTGGAGACCATAAAGGGGTGGCAATCGGGGTGGTTCTACATCACCGAGCCGCGCGACACCAACTGGGTGGCGGCCCCTGTTCGATCCGGAATCCCCACGCGGCTCACTTGGAAGAGAAGGGCTGTCCTGGGTTCATCGGTGGAGCTGACGGACTCCAGAAATGTATCAGAACATGGAGCAAGAATTAAGCTCAAGCTCGTCAATGTGGTCCAGGTCATGCTCTTCCGTCGGATCCTCCCATGTCAACTGGGCAACATGTAATTTCAAAAAAATCCTACGCACACGCAAGATCATGGTGATGCATAGCAACGAGAGGGGAGAGTGTTCTACGTACCCTCGTAGACCGCACGGAAGCGTTGACGCAACGTAGACGAAGTAGTCGTACGTCTTCCCGATCCGACCATCCAAGCACCGTTACTCCGGCACCTCCGAGTTCTTAGCACACGTACAGCTCGATGACGTCCCCGGGCTCCGATCCAGCAAAGCTTCGGGGATGAGTTCCGTCAGCACGAACGGCGTGGTGACGATGTGATGTTCTACCGACGCAGGGCTTCGCCTAAGCACCGCTACAACGATATGACCGAGGTGGAATATTGGAGGGGGGCACCCGCACACGGCTAAGGACGATCACGGATTCAAACTTGTGTTGTCTAGTTCCCACCTGCTTTGCCGTATATAAAGAGCAAGAGGGTTGCGGCCAACGTATGGCCGCCAAGAAGTCTACTCACCGGGTAGGACTCCTTTTCTTCCTAGTGCACAAGGAAAGAGGGAGAGAGAGAAGGAAAAAAGGGGCGCCTGCCCCTTCCCTCCATTCGACTAGGAGGGAGGGGCGCCGCACCTCTTGCCTCCTTCTCTCTTCTCCCTCAAGGCCCATGTAGGCCCAATACCCGGTTCCGGTAACCCCCGGTACTCCGGTAAAAATGCCCGATTTCACCCGGAACGTCCGATGTCCAAATATAGGCTTCCAATATATCAATCTTTATGTCTCGACCATTTCGAGACTCCTCGTCATGTCCGTGATCACATCCGGGACTCCGAACAACCTTCGGTACATCAAAATGCATAAACTCATAATAACTGTCATCGTAACGTTAAGCGTGCGGACCCTACGGGTTCGAGAACAATGTAGACATGACCGAGACAATCTCCGTCAATAACCAATAGCGGGACCTGGATGCCCATATTGCTCCTACATATTCTACGAAGATCTTTATCGGTCAGACCGCATAACAACATACGTTGTTCCCTTTGTCATCGGTATGTTACTTGCCCGAGATTCGATCGTCGGTATCCAATACCTAGTTCAATCTCGTTACCGGCAAGTCTCTTTACTCGTTCCGTAATACATCATCTCCACTAACTCATTAGTTGCATGCTTGCAAGGCTTATGTGATGTGCATTACCGAGAGGGCCCAGAGATACCTCTCCGACAATCGGAGTGACAAATCCTAATCTCGAAATACGCCAACCCAACACTACCTTTGGAGACACCTGTAGAGCTCCTTTATAATCACCCAGTTACGTTGTGACGTTTGGTAGCACACAAAGTGTTCCTCCGGCAAACGGGAGTTGCATAATCTCATAGTCATAGGAACATGTATAAGTCATGAAGAAAGCAATAGCAACATACTAAACGATCGGGTGCTAAGCTAATGGAATGGGTCATGTCAATCAGATCATTCAACTAATGATGTGATCCCGTTAATCAAATAACAACTCTTTGTCATGGTTAGGAAACATACCATCTTTGATTAACGAGCTAGTCAAGTAGAGGCATACTAGTGACACTCTAGTTTGTCTATGTATTCACACATGTATTATGTTTCCGGTTAATACAATTCTAGCATGAATAATAAACATTTATCATGATATAAGGAAATAAATAATAACTTTATTATTGCCTCTAGGGCATATTTCCTTCAGTCTCCCACTTGCACTAGAGTCAATAATCTAGATTACAGTAATGATTCTAACACCCATGGAGCTTGGTGCTGATCATGTTTTGCTCCGTGGAAGAGGCTTAGTCAATGGGTCTGCAACATTCAGATCTGTATGTATCTTGAAAATCTCTATGTCTCCCACCTGGACTAGATCCCGGATGGAATTGAAGCGTCTCTTGATGTGCTTGGTTCTCTTGTGAAATCTGGATTCCTTTGCCAAGGCAATTGCACCAGTATTGTCACAAAATTTTCATTGGACCCGATGCACTAGGTATGACACCTAGATCGGATATGAACTCCTTCATCCAGACTCCTTCATTTGCTGCTCCGAAGCAGCTATGTACTCCGCTTCACATGTAGATCCCGCTACGACGCTTTGTTTAGAACTGCACCAACTGACAGCTCCACCGTTTAATGTAAACACGTATCCGGTTTGCGATTTAGAATCGTCCGGATCAGTGTCAAAGCTTGCATCAACGTAACCTTTACGATGAGCTCTTTGTCACCTCCATATACGAGAAACATATCCTTAGTCCTTTTCAGGTATTTCAGGATGTTCTTGACCGCTGTCCAGTGATCCACTCCTGGATTACTTTGGTACCTCCCTGCTAAACTTATAGCAAGGCACACATCAGGTCTGGTACACAGCATTGCATACATGATAGAGCCTATGGCTGAAGCATAGGGAACATCTTTCATTTTCTCTCTATCTTCTGCAGTGGTCGGGCATTGAGTCTGACTCAACTTCACACCTTGTAACACAGGCAAGAACCCTTTCTTTGCTTGATCCATTTTGAACTTCTTCAAAATCTTGTCAAGGTATGTGCTTTGTGAAAGTCCAATTAAGCGTCTTGATCTATCTCTATAGATCTTAATGCCTAATATGTAAGCAGCTTCACCGAGGTCTTTCATTGAAAACTCTTATTCAAGTATCCCTTTATGCTATCCAGAAATTCTATATCATTTCCATAGTAATATGTCATTACATATAATATCAGAAATGCTACAGAGCTCCCACTCACTTTCTTGTAAATACAGGCTTCTCCAAAAGTCTGTATAAACCAAATGCTTTGATCACACTATCAAAGCGTTTATTCCAACTCCGAGAGGCTTGCACCAGTCCATAAATGGATCGCTGGAGCTTGCACACTTTGTTAGCTCCCTTTGGATCGACAAAACCTTCTGTTGCATCATATACAACTCTTCTTCCAGAAATCCATTCAGGAATGCAGTTTTGACATCCATTCTGCCAAATTTCATAATCATAAAATGCGGCAATTGCTAACATGATTCGGACAGACTTAAGCATCGCTACGGGTGAGAAGGTCTCATCATAGTCAATCCCTTGAACTTGTCGAAAACCTTTTGCGACAAGTCGAGCTTTGTAGACAGTAACATTCAGCGTCAGTCTTCTTCTTGAAGATCCATTTATTCTCAATTGCTTGCCGATCATCGGGCAAGTCAACCAAAGTCCATACTTTGTTCTCATACATGGATCCCATCTCAGATTTCATGGCTTCAAGCCATTTTGCGGAATCTGGGTTCACCATCGCTTCTTCATAGTTCGTAGGTTCATCATGATCTAGTAGCATGACTTCAGAACAGGATTACCGTACCACTCTGGTGATCTCACTCTGGTTGATCTACGAGGTTCGGTAGTATCTTGTTCTGAAGTTTCATGATCATCTCATTAGCTTCCTCACTAACTGGTGGTGTCACTAGAAACAGTTTTCTGTGATGTACTACTTTCCAATAAGGGAGCAGGTACAGTTACCTCGTCAAGTTCTACTTTCCTCCCACTCACTTCTTTCGAGAGAAACTCCTTCTCCAGAAAGTTTCCGAATTTAGCAACAAAAGTCTTGCCTTCGGATCTGTGATAGAAGGTGTATCCAATAGTTTCCTTTGGATATCCTATGAAGACACATTTCTCCGATTTGGGTTCGAGCTTATCAGGTTGAAGCTTTTTCACATAAGCATCGCAGCCCAACTTTCAGAAACGACAACTTTGGTTTCTTGCCAAACCACAGTTCATAAGGCGTCGTATCAACGGATTTTGATGGTGCCCTATTTAACGTGAATGCGGCCGTCTCTAAGCGTACAAAACGATAGCGGTAAATCAGTAAGAGACATCATAGATCGCACCATATCTAGTAAAGTACGATTACGACGTTCGGACACACCATTACGCTGTGGTGTTCCGGGTGGCGTGAGTTGCGAAACTATTCCACAATTTTTCAAATGTACACCAAACTCGTAACTCAAATATTCTCCTCCACGATCAGATCGTAGAAACTTTATTTTCTTGTTACGATGATTTTCAACTTCACTCTGAAATTCTTTGAACTTTTCAAATGTTTCAGACTTATGTTTTCATTAAGTAGATATACCCATATCTGCTTATCATCTGTGAAGGTGAGAAAATAACGATATCGCCACGAGCCTCAACATTCATCGGACCACATACATCTGTATGTATGATTTCCAACAAATCTGTTGCTCGCTCCATAGTCCGGAGAACGGCGTTTTAGTCATCTTGCCCATGAGGCACGGTTCGCAAATACCAAGTGATTCATAATCAAGTGGTTCCAAAAGTCCATCAGTATGAGTTTCTTCATGCGCTTTACACCGATATGACCTAAACGGCAGTGCCACAAATAAGTTGCACTATCATTATCAACTCTGCATCTTTTGGCTTCAACATTATGAATATGTGTATCACTACTATCGAGATTCATCAAAAATAGACCACTCTTCAAGGTGCATGACCATAAAAGATATTACTCATATAAATAGAACAACCATTATTCTCTGATTTAAATGAATAACCGTCTCGCATCAAACAAGATCCAGATATAATGTTCATGCTCAACGCTGGCACCAAATAACAATTATTTAGGTCTAATACTAATCCCGAAGGTAGATGTAGAGGTAGCGTGCCGACCGCGATCACATCGACTTTGGAACCATTTCCCACGCGCATCGTCACCTCGTCCTTAGCCAATCTTCGCTTAATCCGTAGTCCCTGTTTCGAGTTGCTAAATAAGCAACAGAACCAGTATCAAATACCCAGGTGCTACTGCGAGCATTAGTAAGGTACACATCAATAACATGTATATCACATATACCTTTGTTCACCTTGCCATCCTTCTTATCCGCCAAATACTTGGGGCAGTTCCGCTTCCAGTGACCAGTCTGCTTGCAGTAGAAGCACTCAGTTTCAGGCTTAGGTCCAGACTTGGGTT
>NW_024113268.1:0-39406 GCF_003073215.2 Triticum urartu | reverse complement strand
GAGGAGTACGATTAGACAAAAGTTATTATTGACATAGAAAATAATAATACTTCAAGCATACTAACAAAGCAATTATGTCTTCTCAAAATAACATGGCTAAAGAAAGTTATCCCTACAAAATCATATAGTCTGGCTATGCTCCATCTTCACCACACAACATATTTAAATCATGCACAACCCCGATGACAAGCCAGGCAATTGTTTCATGCTTTTAATGTTCTCAAACTTTTTCAATCTTCACGCAATACATGAGCGTGAGCCATGGATATAGCACTATAGGTGGAATAGAATGGTGGTTGTGGAGAAGACGAAAAGGGAGAAGATAGTCTCACATCAACTAGGCGTATCAACGGGCTATGGAGATGCCCATCAATAGATATCAATGTGAGTGAGTAGGGATTGCCATGCAACGAATGCACTAGAGCTATAAATATATGAAAGCTCAACAAAAGAAACTAGTGGGTGTGCATCCAACTTGCTTGCTCACGAAGACCTAGGGCAATTTGAGGAAACCCATCATTGGAATATACAAGCCAAGTTCTATAACGTAAAATTCCCACTAGTATATGAAAGTGACAACATATGAGACTCTCTATATGAAGAACATGGTGCTACTTTGAAGCACAATATATGAGACTCGCTATATCATGGTGCTACTTTGAAGCACAAGTGTGGTAAAAGGATAGTAGCATTGCCCCTTTTTTTGGCCTTTCTCTTTTTTTTTATTTGGCCTTTCCTTTTTTTGGGACAATGCTCTATTGAATGATGATCATCACACTTCTATTTATTTACAACTCAATGATTACAACTCGATACTAGAACAAAGTATGACTCTATATGAATGCCTCCGGCGGTGTACCGGGATATGCAATGAATCAAGAGTGACATGTATGAAAGAATTATGAATGGTGGATTTGCCACAAATACGATGTCAACTACATGATCATGCTAAGCAATATGACAATGATGGAGTGTGTCATAATAAACGGAACGGTGGAAAGTTGCATGGCAATATATCTCGGAATGGCTATGGAAATGCCATAATAGGTAGGTATGGTGGCTGTTTTGAGGAAGGTATATGGTGGGTGTATGATACCGGCGAAAGGTGCGCGGTATTAGAGAGGCTAGCAATAGCAAAGGTGGAAGGGTGAGAGTGCGTATAATCCATGGACTCAACATTAGTCATAAAGAACTCACATACTTATTGCAAAAATCTATTAGTTATCGAAACAAAGTACTACATGCATGCTCCTAGGGGGATAGATTGGTAGGAAAAGACCATCACTCGTCCCCGACCGCCACTCATAAGGAAGACAATCAATAAATAAATCATGCTCCGACTTCGTTACATAACGGTTCACCATACGTGCATGCTACGGGAATCACAAACTCTAACACAAGTATTTCTCAAATTCACAACTACTCAACTAGCATGACTCTAATATTACCATCCTCATATCTCAAAACAATCATCAAGTATCAAACTTCTCTTAGTATTCAACACACTCATAAGAGAATTTTATTATTAATCTTGTATACCTAGCATATTAGGATTTTAAGCAAATTACCATGCTATTTAAGACTCTCAAAATAATATAAGTGAAGCATGAGAGTTCATATATTTCTTCAAAATAAAACTACCACCATGCTCTAAAAGATATAAGTGAAGCACTAGAGCAAATGACAAACTACTCCGAAAGATATAAGTGAAGATCAATGAGTAGTCGAATAATTATGCAACTATGTGAAGACTCTCTAACATTTAATAATTTCAGATCTTGGTACTCTATTCAAACAGCAAGCAAAGCAAAACAAAATGACATTCTAAGAATAGCAAACATCATGTGAAGAAGCAAAAACTTAGGATCAACAATACTAACCGATAGTTGTTGAAGAAGAAAGGTGGGATGCCAACGGGGCATCCCCAAGCTTAGATGCTTGAGACTTCTTGAAATATTATCTTGGGGTGCTTGGGCATCCCAATCTTGAGCTTTTTGTTGTCTCTTAATTCCTCTCATATCAACGGTCTCCCTAAATCTCAAAAGCTTCATCACACACAACTCACAAGGACTCGTGAGATAAGTTAGTAAACTATTGCCAAACTTATCATACTCTCTGTATCAAATCACTAAAATTATTATTCAACATTGCATACTAAAAGTCTCTGCATATTTAATAGTCCCATACTCAAATAGAATCATTAAAGAAGCAAACATATGCAAACAATGCAAACATAACAGCAATCTGCCTAAACAGGATAGTCTGTAAAGAATGCTGCAACATCCATACTTCCCTAGCTCCAAAAATTATGAAATAAAATTCCCACTGTATTAAATTTATCAGATCTAAATATGAAAAAGGTTTCAACATTTTATCACATTCTGAATTTTCTAGGTAATTATTGCAACAGCGGTAAACTTTCTGTTTCCAAACAGCAACATGTATACTTGTAACATAGGCATAGTAGAGGCTATCAATGCCACTTTTATTGAAATAAAAGATGCAAAACATTGTTCTAAATAACAGCAAGCAAATCCTAACAAAATAAATTGACGCTCCAAGCAAAACACATATCATGTGGCGAATAAAAATATAGCTCCAAGTAAAGTTACCGATGAACGAAGACGAAAGAGGGGATGCCTTCCGGGGCATCCCCAAGCTTAGGCTCTTGGCTATCCTTGAATATTACCTTGGGGTGCCTTGGGCATCCCCAAGCTTAGGCTATTGCCACTCCTTATTCCATAGTCCATCGAATCTTTACCCAAAACTTGAAAACTTCACAACACAAAACTTAACAGAAAACTCGTAAGCTCCGTTAGTATAAGAAAATAAATCACCACTTCAAGGTACTGTAATGAACTCATTATTTATTTATATCGATGTTAAACCTACTGTATTCCAACTTATATATGGTTTATAAACTCTTTTACTAGCCATAGATTCATCAAAATAAGTAAACAACACATGAAAAACAGAATCTGTCAAAAACAGAACAGTCTGTAGTAATCTGAATCAAACATATCCTTATGGAACTCATAAAATTCTCAAATAAATTGCTGGACCTGAGGAATTTATCTATTAATCATCTTCAAAAAGAATTAACTAAATAGCACTCTCCAAATAAAAATGGCAGCAATTCTCGTGAGCGCTAAAGTTTCTGTTTTTGACAGCATGATCAACAAGACTTTCCCAAAGTCTTCCCAAAGGTTCTACTTGGCACAAACACTAATTAAACACATAAAACCACATCTAAACAGAGGCTAGATGAATTATTTATTAATAAACAGGAACAAAAGGCAAGGAATAAAAATAAAATTGGGTTGCCTCCCAACAAGCGCTATCGTTTAATGCCCCTAGCTAGGCATGATGATTTCAATGATGCTCACATAAGAGATAAGAATTGTAACATAAAGAGAGCATCATGAAGAATATAACTAGCACATTTAAGTCTAACATGCTTCCTGAAAGTGCTAGTGATCGACTAGAGGGGGGTGAATAGGCGATTTTTATGAAAGTCTTCAAAACATGGAAGTTTCGAAGACAAACGATAGAAATAAACATATTACCATGCAGCGGAAGGTAGACTACACTAGGCAAACCATAGTCAAGTATTCAATGGAGTGAAAGCACAATGACTAATAGAAGCTAGGCCGTAAAGATCAGGTAGGAAGATATTGTGAAGCCAATCAGAACAAGCAGTCACTCAGTGAAGACAAAAGATAAAGCAATCATACAATGACTTCACAAGGACCAACAGTAAGTAAAGGGAAGGGAAGGATGAAACCAGTGACTCGTTGAAGACAATGATTTGTTGGACCAGTTCCAGTTGCTGTGACAACTGTACGTCTGGTTAGGGAGGCTGAGATTCAACTCAGAAGACCTCGTCTTCACCTTATTCCCCTTGAGCTAAGGACACCCAGTCCTCGCCCAATAACTCTGGTAAGTCTTTAAGGTAGACTTCCAAACCTTCACAGACTTCGTTCACCGGCGATCCACAATGACTCTTGGATGCTCAGAACGCGACGCCTAACCGGCTAGAGGATTCACAGTCCTCAAGTGTAATAAGTCTTCAGATCACACAGACAGGAAGACTTAAGTGATGCCTAACACTCTTTGGCTCTGGGTGTTTAGGGCTTTATCCTCGCAAGGAATTCTCTCTCAAAGGCTTCGAGGTGGGTTGCTCTCAAACGACAAAAGCCGTGCACTAACTCTGAGCAGCCAACCATTTATGGTTGTAGGGGTGGGCTATTTATAGCCACTAGGCAACCCGACCTGATTTGTCCGAAATGACCCTTGGTCACTAAGGAACTGACACGTGTTCCAACGGTCAGATTTCAAACACACACGGCAACTTTACTTGAGCTACAAGCAAAGCTGACTTATCCAACTCTGGACAAGATTTGCTCTCATAGTCTTCACTTGAAGACATAGGATTTTGGTTAAGCATCACTTCAGTCATTCTGACTGGTTCACTTGGACCCCACTTAACAGTACGGTGGTTCCTATGACTCAACAAAGAAGAAAAAGAACGACGAAAGAACTAAGTCTTCACGCTCCATAGTCTTCAGCGATGTCTTCTCTTGTCATAGTCTTCAATGTGAATGTCTTCACATACCACCTTTAACTTCAATGTCTTCTTACATTTTTAGGGGTCATCTCTGGTAGGAAAACCTAATCAATGAGGGACTTCTACCTGTGTTATCCTGCAATTCTCACAAACACATTAGTCCCTCAACTAGGTTTGTCGTCAATACTCCAAAACCAACTAGGGGTGGCACTAGATGCACTTACACATGAGATATAGGGATTTTGTGAGCAAACAACTTATGGGAACAAGAATCAACTTGCATAGGAAGGTAAAACAAGCATAACTTCAAAATTTTAAGCACATAGAGAGGAAACTTGATATTATTGCAATTCCTACATGCATATATTCCTCCCTCATAATAATTTTCAGTAGCATCATGAATGAATTCAACAATATAACTAGCACCTAAAGCATTCTTTTCATGATCTATAAGCATGCAAAATTTACTACACTCCACACAAGCAAAATTCTTCTCATGAATAATAGTGGGAGCAAACTCAACAAAATAACTATCATGTGATTGAAAATTAATATCAAGATGACAAGTTTCATGGTTATCATTATTCTTTAAAGCATACGTGTCATCACAATAATCATCATAGATAGGAGGCATGCTTTCATCATAATAAATTTGCTCATCAAAACTTGGGGGACAAAAAATATCATCTTCATCAAACATAGCTTCCCCAAGCTTGTGGCTTTGCATATCATTAGCATCATGGATATTCAAAGAATTCATACTAACAACATTGCAATCATGCTCATCATTCAAATATTTAGTGCCAAACATTTTATAGATTTCTTCTTCTAGCACTTGAGCACAATTATCCTTTCCATCATACTCACGAAAGATATTAAAAAGATGAAGCGTATGAGACAAACTCAATTCCATTTTTTATAGTTTTCTTTTATAAACTAAACTAGTGATAAAACAAGAAACTAAAAGACTCGATTGCAAGGTCTAAAGATATACCTTCAAGCACTCACCTCCCCGGCAACGGCGCCAGAAAAGAGCTTGATGTCTACTACACAACCTTCTTCTTGTAGATGTTGTTGGGCCTCCAAGTGCAGAGGTTTGTAGGAAAGTAGCAAATTTCCCTCAAGTGGATGACCTAAGGTTTATCAATCCGTAGGAGGCGTAGGATGAAGATGGTCTTTCTCAAGAAACCCTGCAACCAAATAACAAAGAGTCTCTTGTGTCCCCAACACACCCAATACAATGGTAAATTGTATAGGTGCACTAGTTCGGCGAAGAGATGGTGATACAAGTGCAATATGGATAGTAGATAATAGTATTTGTAATCTGAAATTATAAAAACAGCAAGGTAGCAAGTGATAAAAGTGAGCGTAAACGGTATTGCAATGATGGTAAGCAAGGCCTAGGGTTCATACTTTCGCTAGTGTAAGTTCCCTCAACAATAAGATAATTGGATCACATAACTATCCCTCAACATGCAACAAAGAGTCACTCCAAAGTCACTAATAGCGGAGAACGAACAAAGAGATTATGGTAGGGTACGAAACCACCTCAAAGTTATTCTTTCCAATCAATTCGTTGGGCTATTCCTATAAGTGTCACAAACAGCCCTAGAGTTTGTACTAGAATAACACCTTAAGACACAAATCAATCAAAACCCTAATGTCACCTAGATACTCCAATGTCACCTCAAGTATCTGTGGGCATGATTATACGATATGCATCACACAATCTCAATTCATCTATTCAACCAACACATAGAACCTCAAAGAGTGCCCCAAAGATCTACCGGAGAATCACGATGAAAACGTGTGCCAACCCCTATGCATAGGTGCATGAACCCGCAAGTTAGTCACCTTAACATACATCAAGTGGCACGCGGTATCCCATTGTCACCACAGATATCCACGGCAAGACATACCTCAAGTGTTCTCAAATCTTTAAAGACTCAATCCGATAAGATAACTCCAAAGGGGAAACTCAATTCATTACAAGAGAGTAGAGGGGGGAAGAAACATCATAGGATGCAAATATAATAGCAAAGCTCGCGATACATCAAGATCATATCATCTCAAGAACACGAGAGAGAGAGAGAGAGATCAAACACATAGCTACTAGTACATAGCCTCAGCCCCGAGGGAGAACTACTCCCTCCTCGTCATGGAGAGCATCGGGATGATGAATATGGCCACCGGTGAGGGTTCCCCCCTCCGGCAGGGTGCCGGAACAGGGTCCCGATTGACTTTTGGTGGCTACGGAGGCTTATGGTGGCGGAACTCCTGATGTATCTTGCGTTCTGGAAGTTTTAGGTCATGTGGGTATATATGGGTGCAGGAGGTACGTCAGGGGAGCCATGAGGGTCCCACGAGACAGGGGGGCGCGCCCTAGGGGGGGCGCCCCCCACCCTCGTGAGCACCTCGTTTCTTCCTTGACGTGGGGTCCAAGTCCATCAGGTGTGTTTCCTTCCAAAAATAACTTCTCTAGTTGATTTCGTTCTGTTTCGACTCCATCTGATATTCCTTTTCTTCGAAATACTGAAATAGGCATAAAACGGCAAATCTGGGTTGGGCCTCCGGTTAATAGGTTAGTCCCAAAAGTAATATAAAAGTGGAAAATAAACCCCAATATTGCCCAAAAATTATAGATACGTTGGAGACGTATCATCAACTTATTCAAATCAAGTCTACGATATAAAGAGAGAGGCATAACACTAACACCGGATCCAAGATCACATAAAGCAGTTTTAACATAGTTTCTTTTAATGGAGCATGGTATAGTGGGTACTCCTGGATCTCCAAGTTTCTTTGGTATTCCACCCTTAAAAGTATAATTAGCATGCATGGTGGAAATTTCAGCTTTCGGTATCTTTCTTTTATTTGTAATAATATCTTTCATGTACTTAGCATAACGATTGGTTTTAAGCATATCAGTTAATCGCATACACAAAAACATGGGTCTAATCATTTCAGCAAAGCGCTCAAAATCCTCATCATCCTTTTTCTTGGATGGTTTGGGAGTAAAAGGCATGGGTTTCTGAACCCAAGGCTCTCTTTCTTTACCATGTTTCCTAGCAACAAAATCTTTTTTATCATAACATTGATTCTTTGATTGTGGGTTATCAAGATCAACAGGAGGTTCAATTTCTATATGATTATTATTACTAGGTTGGGCATCATTATGAACATTATCATTAACATTACCACTAGTTTCAGGTTCATTACCAGATTGAGTTTCAGCATCAGAAATAGAAATATCATTTGGATTCTCAAGTGTTTCAACAATAGGATCACTAGAAGCATGCAAAGTCCTATCATTTTTCTTTTTCTTCCTTTTATAAGAACTAGGTATATCTATATTATTTCTCTGAGAATCTTTCTCAATTCTCTTAGGGTGGCCTTCAGGATACAAAGGTTCCTGAGTCATTCTACCAGTTCTAGTAGCCACTCTAACAGCATTATCATTATCTTTACTATTCAATTCATTGAGCAAATCATTTTGAGCTTTAAGTATTTGTTCTACTTGAGTGGTAACCATAGAAGCATGTGTACTAATAAGTTTAAGTTCACCTTGGACATTAGCCATATAATCACCCAAGTGTTCAAGCATATTTGAATTGTATTTCAATTGTCTACCAAAATAAGCATTCAAATCTTCTTGCTTAGCCATAAAGTTATCAAACTCATCTAAGCATGGGCTAGCAAACTTAGTAAATGGGATTTCAGCTTTATCATATCTATAGAGAGAATTTACCTTTACTACCTATGTCGGGTTATCAAGACCATGAGTTTCTTCAATAGGAGATGGATTTGGATTATATGTTTCTTCAACAGGCGGTAAATTAAGACCATGTATTTCTTCAATAGGAGGTAAATTCTTAACATCTTTAGCTTTAATACCTTTTTCTTTTATAGATTTCTTTGCCTCTTGCATATCTTCAGGACTAAGAAATAGAATACCCTCTCTTCGGAGTTGGTTTAGGAATAGGCTCAGGAATTGGCTCCGGAGGTGTCCAATTATTTTCATTTGTCAACATATTATTCAATAGAATTTCAGCTTCATCCGGTGTTCTTTCCCTGAAAACAGAACCAGCACAACTATCCAGGTAATCTCTGGAGGCATCGGTTAGTCCATTATAAAAGATATCAAGTATTTCATTTTTCTTAAGAGGATGATCAGGCAAAGCATTAAGTAATTGGAGAAGCCTCCCCCAAGCTTGTGGGAGACTCTCTTCTTCAATTTGCACAAAATTATATATATCCCTTAAAGCAGCTTGTTTCTTATGAGCAGGGAAATATTTAGCAGAGAAGTAATAAATCATATCCTGGGGACTACGCACACAACCAGGATCAAGAGAATTAAACCATATCTTAGCATCACCCTTTAATGAGAACGGAAATATTTTAAGGATGTAAAAGTAACGAGTTCTCTCATCTTTAGTGAACAGGGTGGCTATATCATTCATTTAGTAAGATGTGCCACAACAGTTTCAGATTCATAACCATGAAAAGGATCAGATTCAACCAAAGTAATTATATCAGGATCAACAGAGAATTCATAATCCTTATCAGTAACAAAGATAGGTGAAGTAGCAAAAGCAGGGTCAGGTTTCATTCTAGCATTAAGATTGCTTACTCCATTTAGCTCTTTTGAGTTCAGTTCTATTTTGGCAAGCTAAAATAGCTAAAGAAGCTTCTTGATCAAAGACATAACCCTTAGGAATAACAAGTGATTCTTCATCATCACTTTCATCAGTATCATCAGATTCAATATTTTCAATTTCTCTAGCCCTAGCAAGTTGTTCATCAAGAAAATCACTAAGTGGCATAGTAGTATCAGGCATAGAGGTAGTTTCATCATAAGTATCATGCATAGCAGAAGTGGCATCATCAATAACATGCGACATATCAAAACGAATAGCTAAAGCAGGTGTAGGTGTCGCAAGCTTACTCAAAACAGAAGGTGAATCAAGTGGCAGGCTAGATGGCAGTTCCTTACCTCCCCTCGTAGTTGAGGGATAGATCTTGGTTTTTGGATCTCTCAAGTTCTTCATAATGATAAGCAGATATATATCCCAAGTGACTCAAAGAATAGAGCTATGCTCCCTGGCAACGGCGCCAGAAACATAGTCTTGATAACCCACAAAGTATAGGGGATCGCAACAGTTTTTCGAGGGTAGAGTATTCAACCCAAATTTATTGATTCACACAAGGGGAGCCAAAGAATATTCTCAAGTATTAGCAGCTGAGTTGTCAATTCAACCACACCTGGAAACTTAATATCTGCAGCAAAGTGTTTAGTAGCAAAGTAATATGATAGTGTGATAATGGTAGCAAAAGGTAACAATAGTAAAAGTAATGTTTTTGGTATTTTGTAGTGATGATAGCAATAGCAACGGGAAAAGTAAATAAGCAAAGAACAATATATGGAAATCTCGTAGGCAATGGATCTGTGATGGAGAATTATGCGGATGCGGTTCATCATGTAACAGTCATAACCTAGGGTGACACAGAACTAGCTCCAGTTCATTGATATAATGTAGGCATGTATTCCGAACATAGTCATACGTGCTTATGGAAAAGAACTTGCATGACATCTTTTGTCCTACCCTCCCGTGGCAGCGGGGTCCTTACGGAACTAAGGGATATTAAGGCCTCCTTTTAATAGAGACCGGAACAAAGCATTAACACATAGTGAAACTATGAACTCCTCAAACTACGGTCATCACCAGTAAGTATCCCGATTATTGTCACTTCGGGGTTAACGGATCATAACACAATAGGTGACTATAGACTTGCAAGATAGGATCAAGAACACTCATATATTGATGAAAACATAATAGGTTCAGATCTGAAATCATGGCACTCGGGCCCTAGTGACAAGCATTAAGCATAGCAAAGTCATAGCAACATCAATCTCAGAACATAGTGGAACACTAAGGGATCAAACCCTAACAAAACTAACTCGATTACATGATAGATCCCATCCAACCCATCACCGTCCAGCAAGCCTACGATGGAATTACTCACGCACGGTCGGTGAGCATCATGAAATTGGTGATGGAGGATGGTTCATGATGACGATGGCAACGGATTCCCCTCTCCGGAGCCCCGAACGGACTCCAGATCAGCCCTCCCGAGAGGTTTTAGGGCTTGGCGGTGGCTCCGTATCGTAAAATGCGATGATTTCTTCTCCCTGATTTTTTCTCCCCGAAACTCAATATATGGGGGTGGAGTTGGAGTCAGAGAGGCAACAGGGGGCCCACGAGGTAGGGGCGCGCCCCCCACCCTCGTGGAAGGCGGTGGGCCCCCTGGCCTTCATCTTTTGCAGGTATTTTTCTTATTTTCTGAAAAGTGGCTCCATGAAGTTTCAGGTCATTCCGAGAACGTTTGCTCCTGCACATAAATAACACCATGTAATTTCTGCTGAAAACAGCGTCAGTCCGGGTTAGTTCCATTCAAATCATGCAAGTTAGAGTCCAAAACAAGGGCAAAAGTGTTTGAAAAGTAGATACGTCGGAGACGTATCAGTTTGGTCGCTGAATGATCGATGCCCATCTTGCGCACTGTGTCCTGGTAAAGCAGATTTAAACTGCTACCTCTGTCCATAAGGACTCGAGTGAGGTGGAACCCGTCTACTATTGGGTCGAGGATTAATGCGGCTGGATTGCCCTGATTGGCGTTAACCGGACGATCCGTGCGGTTGAAGGTGACCGGCCCTAGTTTATATTGTGGGACGGCTAGTTCCGTTGAGTCGCCATCCCTAAGGGTGCATATCTGGTCCGAGTTGGCAATTTGGGTGGTATTTACCACATTCACCGATTGAATATGGGGGGGAAATTTTGCCCTCCTGTGTTCGGTGATCTGGGCTCTTCGTCGCTATCGTCGCTTTGAGACCCCTCTTCTTTGGCGCCTGCCTTGCCGGCTTGTTTAAAGACCCAGCATTCTCTGTTGGTATGGGTGGCTGGCGTTTCTGGGGTGCCATTAATTTGGCATTGGCGATCGAGTATGCGGTCCAGACTGGATGGACCCGGATTTTTATTTTTGGGTGGCCCTTTCCGCTGACCGGAATTTGAGCCTCTGAACCCGGCATTAACTGTCGTATTTTCAGCGTTTTCACCATATTTGCGGCGCTTGTGTTTGTTGCGTCGTGGTTTGCCGTTGCTATCCCTGGCTTCTGATATGCCAGGTTTGCTTGTTGTATTGGTACTACGAGCCAACCATCTATCTTCGCCCGCACAAAAGCGGGTCATAAGTGTCGTGAGGGATGCCATGGATTTTGGCTTCTCTTGGCCGAGGTGCCAGGCGAGCCATTCGTCACGGATATTATGCTTAAATGCCGCTAAGGCCTCTGCATCCGGACAGTCGACAATTTGGTTCTTCTTGGTTAGGAACCGGGTCCAGAATTTCCTGGCCGATTCCCCTGGCTGTTGAGTTATATGACTTAAATCGTCAGCGTCCGGCGGTCGCACATAAGTGTCCTGGAAATTGTCCAGGAATGCCTAGTTCTCCCAACTTCCGATGGAGTTTGCGGCAAGCTATTGAGCCAATGCCGAGCCTGGCCCTTTGAGTTTTAGCGGAGATACTTGATGGCATGTAGGTCATCCCCGCGGGACATGTGAATGTGGAGGAAGAAGTCTTCTATCCATACCGCGGGGTCTGTAGTGCCATCGTATGTTCAATGTTTATGGGTTTAAACCCTTCTGGAATTCGTGATCCATTACTTCATAAGTGAAGCATAAGGGGTGTGCGGCGCCTCTGTGCCGGGCTATATCGCGACGCGGTTCATACGAGTCTTGTCTGCCGTGTCGGCTCGTCCGGATTTGCTTTTAGTGTATCCGGCGTGACGATCATCGTCGCGTGTTGGTGCGCGCCCCCGTGATCCGTAGATCGATCTTGCATGTTTTGCCTTGTTTTCCAATACGTCTCGCAGGTCATGTGTGTTGCCCCGGGCCTTGATATTTTTGTTTGATTGGCGGCGGGGTGCGGGCTAGACTTCGGCTAAAATGCTCTCTGTCTCGGCCATGAGGTGGCCCGTCGCCGCATTGTACGCTGGTGATGTGGTTTCAATGCTTCCTCCTCGAGGTGAGGTAGCAACTGCGCTTTGGGTAACTCTTGGTTGGGCGCTGAGTTCGTATTCCTCGGCCGCAAGGACTTCGGTCCATCTGTCTGCTAGCAAATCTTGATCGCTCGAAGCTTTTGTTGCTTTTTCTTCAAGCTATTTTCTGTGGCTATAAGCCGGCGGTTGAAGCGCTCCTGCTCGACGGGATGCTCAGGCACGATAAATTCTTCGTCGCCGAGGCTCAACTCGTCTTCGGAGAGAGGCATGCAATTATCCTCCTCCGATTCCCATCTGCTGCCCCGCTCTGGAGGGCTAGCTTGTTCACCCTCCCTCTAAATCGTGCTGGAGGGGATTGTTGTCGTCTTCGCACTATTCGGAGTGTTATTGTCTCTTGTGCCGGTATCACTACTTTTGCTATGGCGGGACTTAGAGCGGCACCGCTGACGTCGGCGCTTGGGTTGCTTCTTGGAGGGGTCATCCTCCGCTGTCTCGTCGCCATTGCCTTCTTTGGGGGTGTCCACCATGTATATATCATATGATGAGGTGGCAGTCCAGTGCCCTGTGGGCGGTGGTTCCTGTTCGTCTCCTGCATCGTCGTCCATACCGTCGATGTCTTTGGAGTCAAAGTCGAGCATGTCGGTCGACAGTGGCTACTAAGTGGGTGGTGGGTGGGCAGCGAATTTCTTCGTCGTCCGCATCCCATTCTAGCCGGACATAGTTCGGCCGAGGTTCTCCTGATAAGGAGAGAGACCTTAATGAATTTAGCACGTCGCCGAAAGGCGAGTGCCGAAAGATATCTGCGGAGGTGAACTCCATGATCGGCGCCCAATCGGATTCGATAGGCATGGACGTAGGCGGCTCGGAGTCCATGGCCGGAGACGAATCCAGTGGTTCGGCAACACGGCTCTCGTAAGGGGTGAAGTCAATATCCGGCTCCATCGCCAGTGAGAGTGCGGCCTCCATGACGGGGTCTATCCCCCCATCCTCGGATGGCGCAATTTGCTCCGGATTGAGGGCCGGAGTAGTTGCAGGTGTGATCTCCCGAACACTGTCCGACGGCAGAGTTACGTCATGCTCGTCGTGATTGTGCGGCGCACCTGACAAGGGCTCGAATCCATCGAAGATCAAGTCTCCGCGGATGTCGCAAGTGTAGCTTAAGTTTTCGAACCTGACCTGATGGCCAGGGGCGTAGCTCTCGATCTGCTCCAGATGGCCAAGCGAGTTGGCCCGCAGTGCGAAGCTGCCGAATATGAAGATCTGTCCGGGAAGGAAAACCTCACCCTGGACCGCATCATTACCGATGATCGAAGGAGCCATCAAGCCTTACGGGGACGGCACAGTGGAACTCTCAATGAAAGCACCAATGTCTGTGTCAAAACCGGCGGATCTCGGGTAGGGGGTCCCGAACTGTGCGTCTAAGGCGGATGGTAATAGGAGGCAGGGGACACGATGTTTACCCAGGTTTGGGCCCTCTTGATGGAGGTAATACCCTACGTCCTGCTTGATGATCTTGATGATATAAGTATTACAAGAGTTGATCTACCACAAGATCGTAGAGGCTAAACCCTAGAAGCTAGCCTATGGTATGATTGTTGTTGTCCTATGGACTAAACCCTCCGGTTTATATAGACACCGGAGGGGGCTAGGGTTACACAGAGTCGGTTACAAGGGAGGAGATCTACATATCCGTATTGCCAAGCTTGCCTTCCACGCCAAGGAGAGTCCCATCCGGACACGGGACGAAGTCTTCAATCTTGTATCTTCATAGTCCAACAGTCCGGCCAAAGGATATAGTTCGGCTGTCCGAAAACCCCCTAATCCAGGACTCCCTCACTGATCAACCACCATAATGATGCCGCTAGTTTAGGATTGCAAAAGCTTAGGCTTGGGGGAGGTCATCACCACTTCTACATCAAGATGTGGTAGTATTATTTGAACAAATTATAATGAGGTTGTACTTAAGCTCGAGGAGCTTCAAACACTCGTGTTGGCTTGGTCCAACACATAGCTTTTTACTTGCTTTCATTTTTCTTTTTGTTTTTGCCTTTTCGGATTTTTCATTTGCAAGTTAGTTTTCAAAAACCCAAAAATCAAAAAAAAATAGAATAAGCTTTGCTTTGCTCTTACTCTTTTTGCCCCTTGGAGTTCGTTTGCATTTTTGTTTTTAGAGGAGTTGATCTATGCCGGACAACGAGGAATGCAAGAGTAAGGAAGAGAAGTGTGTAAATTCACAACCGTGAAGGTATGTCCTATGACTCCCGCCCTTTTCACTTGGAATACTTAGAGTAGATGTAGTGGTAGTATGTGTGATATGTGCAAATGGGAGTAAGTCTTGATAATTAAGAAAAATGTTTTGTTCTAGTAGCTGAAATAATTTTGCAGCCTTTGTTCCGTTTAGTCTAGATAACCAAGAGTTGTGTGGGACTGTTTTTAAATGAAATGATCTTAAGTAGGAATAACCATGCACAAGAGAAAGTCTTCAAAGACTTTGGAGTTGAGAAAATTGTAGAGAAAGTGATGTTTTAAATGCTCAGCCCCACATTATTAATTTTAATAGACTTGATATTAGTTGTGGATTAAATTATCTAGATGAACTTAGTTGAAGGGTGAACGAGATTATGCTAGAAAACTGTGTTGTATCTCTTACATGGTGCTTCAGCTTCTCGCTAGTGCCATGGCCCTGCTACTCTATGCACGTGTACGTGTGTAAATGTGGCTTCGTCACCCTTCTTGATGTTATTTCGAGGACTCCGCTAGCCATAGAATGATCCACCAAGAGCGAAAGCTCGAATTTCGGCTATGAGTTTATTACCGTACATAGTGGCAACACTATAAACGCATATTATTCAGCTTTCTATTGAATGAGCATGTATGTGGTAAACAAAGGGGGCTGATCAAAAGGGTTCGAAAGAGACTAGTTCCCTGGGGCTCTCCGCGCATATTATCTTGCATGCCATCTTTCACATGTTGGCCTGCGTGACTAGTTCCCCGGGGCTCTCCGTGCCGTCTGATCTGCATGCCCGCCTTGCACCAGACGTTTTTCCTCAGGGATCCATGACGGGTGGGCCACGGGCACAATTGGGGATACCCCTCTATGGGGTTTTTTATCGCGCCCGTGAGCGCCATTGCGCTGTTGGCCCATGCGCCTCGCATGGATGGGACATTCAACTGGTTGGAGAGGGCCATCCGGCCAGTGGTCATGATGGCACACCAGTCGACATGTTTTCTTGCTTGTCTGAATGGCCAATGTCCTTCACCCTTTGCTGGGGTATTTCGTACACGTGGGCCGGATACGCCCATGTGGCCGACTCGAGGTGTGTGTGCCGTGTGTACGACCTTGACCTTCGCGTGGGTGTGCATGTGTGTTTGCTAGGGCCTTTTCTGGATGGCCTTATTTGCATATGCTCGGATGGTGGATGGTGTCGGGGCAAGCGCGACGGCTAGTATGGGTGCTATTTATGAGCAATATTTTTGCACTCATTCCAGCATTGTTTAAACCGGATAATCCTGGAATATCCGAGAGAATCCCTCCGATATTGCCACTAATGACTAATGAATGAAAGAGATTGCAAATTTATTTGTTTTCAATGTCTTTCCAATGGAAATGGGCTCAAATATGGAAGGACATCATCACATCACACAAAAGAAAATATGAAGTTTGGTGGGGAAGGCAAATCAACTGGAGCCACAACAAGCTATCCAGAGCGCAAGACGACGCATAGTATGAATGTGCCCACTCATAGCAGCGGTTGTACCGCACGTCGTCGGCCCCAGGGCGTCCACCTAACCAACTCCTATAAAGGAGCCACACCAGAATCTCAACATGAGAGCCACCATTAGAGAAACAGGGAATCAAAAGCCATCTTCCAACCCTAGCCGCTGCCATTTCCCATCTCATATCCATAGACGCTTCCACATTCATCACTTCATCTATTCTCTCCAAGTTAGTCATACTTGTAATCGGTGCATCAAATCCAGCAACTATATATTGTAAGATGTCACCCAATCATTCATGTTTATATCCTCTTTAATGGGTTCATCTTGCGATCCAATCCATATCTGTGAGTAATTCGGTAAGGAAATGGGTTGAGGCAAGGCCTTGCAACCATGTAACTGTGCACGGGGTCGTTAGAACGACTTTGTGTATTTGATGCTATTTGTATGTGTCCAATTGCAACAGAGTTCTTCTATTTTCTTCTTGTTCTAAGGCCCTGCAGGGACCCAGGATCCCATAGATCGACCAAGGAGGAGGTAAGAAGCGAGGATGCGTGGAAGCTATTCTGAATAGAAGTGAGAGAGGGGTTTGTAGGATATCAGAAACAATTCCTGAAGGAAATATGCCCTAGAGGCAATAATAAAGTTATTATTTATTTCCTTATATCATGGTAAATTTTTATTATTCATGCTAGAATTGTATTAACCGGAAACATAATACATGTGTGAATACATAGACAAACAGTATGTCACTACTATGCCTCTACTTGACTAGCTCGTTGAATCAAAGATGGTTAAGTTTCATAGCCATAGACATGAGTTATCATTTGATTAACGGGGTCACATCATTAGAGAATGATGTAATTGACTTGACCCATTCCGTTAGCATAGCACTTGATCGTTTAGTTTGTTGCTATTGCTTTCTTCATGACTTATACATGTTCCTATGACTATGAGATTATGCAACTCCCGTTTACCGTAGGAACACTTTGTGTGCTACCAAACGTCACAACGTAACTGGGTGATTATAAAGGTGCTCTACAGGTGTCTCCAAAGGCACTTGTTGGGTTGGCGTATTTCGAGATTAGGATTTGTCACTCCGATTGTCGAAGAGGTATCTCTGGGCCCACTCGGTAATGCACATCATTATAAGCCTTGCAAGCATTGCAATGAATGAGTTAGTTGCGGGATGATGTGTTACGGACCGATCAAATCTCGGGCAAGTAACATACCGATGACAAAGGGAACAACGTATGTTGTTATGCGGTCTGACCGATAAAGATCTTCGTAGAATATGTAGGAGCCAATATGGGCATCCAGGTCCCGCTATTGGTTATTGACCAGAGAGGTGTCTCGGTCATGTCTACATAGTTCTCGAACCATAGGGTCCACACGCTTAATGTTCATTGACGATATAGTACTATATGAGTTATGTATGTTGATGACGAATGTTGTTCGGAGTCCGGGATGAGATCAACGGACATGACGAGGAACTCCGGAATGGTCCGAGAGTAAAGTTTGATATATGGGATAATAGTGTTTGGTCACCGAAGGGTTTCGGAAATCACCAGAAGGGGTTCCGGATGTTTCCCGAAATGTTTGGGTACGAGAACACTTTATTTGGGCCAAAGGGGAAAGCCCACAAGGTTTTTGGAAAGCGCAAAAGGAAGTTTTGCGGAGTCCAGGGGCCAGACGCCAGGGTCCCTGGCGTCTGGGTCCAGACGCCGGGAACCCTGGTCTGGCCCTGGAGTCCGAGAAGGACTCTTGCCTTCGGGTGAAACCGACTTTGTGGAGGCTTTTACTCCAAGTTTCGACCCCAAGGCTCAACATATAAATAGAGGGTAGGGCTAGCACCCAAGACACATCAAGAAACACCAAGCCGTGTGCCGGCAACCCCGTCCCCTCTAGTTTATCCTCCGTCCTAGTTTTCGTAGTGCTTAGGCGAAGCCCTGCGGAGATTGTTCTTCACCAACACCGTCACCACGCCGTCGTGCTGCCGGAACTCATCTACTACTTCGCCCCTCTTGCTGGATCGAAGAAGGCGAGGACGTCACCAAGCCGAACGTGTGCAGAACTCGGAGGTGCCGTGCTTTCGGTACTTGGATCGGTCAGATCATGAAGACATATGACTACATCAACCGTGTTGATATAACGCTTCTGCGAACGGTCTACAAGGGTATGTAGACAACACTCTCACCTCTCATTGCTATGCATCACCATGATCTTGCGTGTGCGTAGGAAAATTTTGAAATTACTACGTTCCCCAACAGTGGCATCCGAGCCAGGTTTTATGCGTAGATGTCATATGCACGAGTAGAACACAAGTGAGTTGTGGGCGATATAAGTCATACTGCTTACCAGCATGTCATACTTTGGTTCGGCGGTATTGTTGGATGAAGCGGCCCGGACTGACATTATGCGTACGCTTACGCGAGACTGGTTCTACCGACGTGCTTTGCACATAGGTGGCTGGCGGGTGTCAGTTTCTCCAACTTTAGTTGAACCGAGTGTGGCTACGCCCGGTCCTTGCGAAGGTTAAAACATCACCAACTTGACAAACTATCGTTGTGGTTTTGATGCGTAGGTAAGAACGGTTCTTGCTAAGCCCGTAGCAGCCACGTAAAACTTGCAACAACAAAGTAGAGGACGTCTAACTTGTTTTTGCAGGGCATGTTGTGATGTGATATGGTCAAGACGTGATGAGATATAAGTTGTTGTATAAGATGATCATGTTTTGTTGAATTTATCGGCAACTGGCAGAAACCTTATGGTTGTATCTTCTATTGCATAAGATGCAAGCGCCAAATAATTGCTTTACTTTATCGCTATGCGATAGCAATAGTTGCAAGAGCAATAGTTGGCGAGACGACCATGTGACGACACATTGATATAGATCAAGATGATGGAGATCATGGTGTCATGCCGGTGACGATGGAAATCATGACGATTCTTTGGAGATGGAGATCAAAGGCACAAGATGATGATGGCCCAATATCATCACACATTTGATGCATGTGATGTTTATCTTTTATACATCTTATCTTGCTTTGATGTGACTAGCATTATAAGATGATCTCTCACTAAATCAAATAAAAAGTGTTCTCCCTGAGTATGCACCGTGCCAAAGTTTCGTCGTGCCCAGACACCACGTGATGATCGGGTGTGATAAGCTCTACGTCCATCTACAACGGGTGCAAAGCCAGTTGCACACGCGGAATACTCAGGTTAAACTGACGAGCCTAGCATATAGCAGATATGGCCTCGGAACAACTGAGACCCAAAAGTCGAGCCGTGAATCAATATAGTAGATATGAATCAACATAGTGATGTTCACCATTGAAAACTACTCCATTTCACGTGATGATCGGTTATGGTTTAGTTGATTTGGATCACGTGATCACTTAGAAGATTAGAGGGATGTCTTTCTAAGTGGGAGTTCTTAAGTAATATGATTAATTGAACTTAAATTTATCATGAACTTAGTCCTGGTAGTATTAGCATATCTATGTTGTAGATCAATAGCTCGCGTTTAGCTCCCTGTTTTATTTTTGATATGTTCCTAGAGAAAACTAAGTTGAAAGATGATAGTAGCAATGATGCGGACTGGGTCCGTGATCTGAGGTTTATCCTCATTGCTGCACAGAAGAATTATGTCCTTGATGCACCGCTAGGTGACTGACCTACTGCAGGAGCAGATGCAGACGTTATGAACGTTTGGCTAGCTCAATATGATGACTACTTGATAGTTTAGTGCACCATGCTTAACAGCTTAGAATCGGGATTTCAGAGACGTTTTGAACGTCATGGACCATATGAGATGTTCCAGGAGTTGAAATTAATATTTCAAGCAAATACCCGAGTTGAGAGATATGAAGTCTCCAACAAGTTCTATAGCTAAAAGATGGAGGAGAATAGCTCAAGCAGTAAGCATGTGCTCAGATTGTCTGGGTACTACAATCGCTTGAATCAAGTGGGAGTTAATCTTCCAGATAAAATAGTGATTGACAGAATTCTCTAGTCACCATCGCCAAGTTAGTAGAACTTAGTGATGAACTATAATATGCAAGGGATGACGAAAACAATTCCCAAGCTCTTCGCGATGCAAAAATCGGCGAAGGTAGAAATCAAGAAAAACATCAAGTGTTGATGGTTGACAAGACCACTAGTTTCAAGAGAAAGGGCAAAGGGAAGAAGGGGAACTTCAAGAAGAACGACAAACAAGTTGCTGCTCAAGTGAAGAAACCCAAGTCTGGACCTAAGCCTAAGACTAAGTGCTTCTACTGCAAAGGGACTGGTCACTAGAAGCGGAACTACCCCAAGTATTTGGTGGATAAGAAGGATGGCAAAGTGAACAAAGGTATATTTGATATACAGATTATTGATGTGTATTTTACTAGTGTTCGTAGCAACCCCTCGGTATTTGATACTGGTTCAGTTGCTAAGAGTAGTAACTCGAAACGGGAGTTGCAGAATGAACAGAGACTAGTTAAGGGTGAAGTGACGATGTGTGTTGGAAGTGGTTCCAAGATTGATATGATCATCATCGCACACTCCCTATACTTTCGGGATTAGTGTTGAACCTAAATAAGTGTTATTTGGTGTTTGCGTTGAGCATGAATATGATTTGATCATGTTTATTGCAATATGGTTATTCATTTAAGTAAGAGAATAAATTGTTGTTCTGTTTACATGAATAAAACCTTCTATGGTCATACACCCAATGAAAATGGTTTGTTGGATCTCGATCGTGGTGATACATATTCTCATAATATTGAAGCCAAAAGATGCAAAGTTAATAATGATAGTGCAACTTATTTGTGGCACTGCCGTTTAGGTCATATTGGTGTAAAGCGCATGAAGAAAATCCATGCTGATGGGCTTTTGGAATCACTTGATTATGAATCAGTTGATGCTTGCGAACCATACCTCATGGGCAAGATGACTAAGACTCCGTTCTCCGGAACAATGGAGCGAGCAACAGACTTGTTGGAAATCATACATACTGATGTATGCAGTCCGATGAGTATTGAGGCTCGCGGTGGGTATCGTTATTTTCTGACCTTCACAGATGATTTGAGCAGATATGGGTATATCTACTTGATGAAACATAAGTCTGAAACATTTGAAAAGTTCAAAAAACTTCAGAGTGAAGTGGAAAATCATCGTGACAAGAAAATAAAGTTTCTACGATCTGATCACAGAGACAAATATTTGAGTTACGAGTTTTGTCTTCAATTAAAACAACGTGGAATAGTTTACAAAATCGTGCCACCTGGAACACCACAGCATAATGGTATGTCCGAACGTCATAACCGTACTATTATTGGATATAGTGCAATCTATGATGTTTCTTACCGATTAACCACTATAGTTTTGAGGTTATGCATTAGAGCCAGCTACATTCACGTTAAATAGGGCACCATCTAAATCCATTGAGACGACACCGTATGAACTATGGTTTGGCAAGAAACCTAAGTTGTCGTTTCTTAAAGTTTGAGGTTGCAATGCTTATGTGAAAAAGTTTCAACCTGATAAGCTCAAACACAAATTGGAGAAGTGCTTCTTCATAGGATACCCAAAAGAAAATGTTGGGTACACCTTCTATCACAGATCCGAAGGTAAGATATTCATTGCTGAGAATGGATCCTTTCTAGAGAAGGAGTTTCTCTCGAAAGAAGTGAGTGGGAGGAAAGTAGAACTTGATGAGGTAACTGTACCTGCTCCCTTATTGGAAAGTAGTTCGTCACAGAAATCTGTTCCTGTGACTACTACACCAATTAGTGAGGAAGCTAATGATGATGATCATGTAACTTCAGATCAAGTTACTACCAAACCTCGTAGGTAAACCAGAGTGAGATCCGCACCAGGGTGGTATGATAATCATGTTCTGGAGGTCATGTTACTTGACCATGACGAGCCTACGAACTATGAGGAAGCGATGATGAGCCCAGATTCCGCGAAATGGCTTGAGGCCATGAAATCTGAGATGAGATCCATGTATGAGAACAAAGTATGGACTTTGATTGACTTTCCCAATGATCGGAGAGCCATTGAGATTAAATGGATCTTCAAGAGGAAGACGGACGCTGATATTAGTGTTACTATCTACAAAGCTAGAATTGTCACAAAAAGGTTTTTGACAAGTTCAAGGTGTTGACTACGATGAGAGTTTCTCACTCGTATCTATGCTTAAGTCTGGTCTGAATCATGTTAGCAATTGCCGCATTTTATGAAATCTGGCAAATGGATAAACAAAACTGCATTCCTTAATGGATTTATTAAAGAAGAGTTGTATATGATGCAAAAAAGGTTTTGTCAATCCTAAAGGTACTAACAAAATATACAAGCTCCAGCGATCCATCTATGGACTGGTGCAAGCATCTCGGAGTTGGAATATACGCTTTGATAAGTTGATCAGAGCATATAGTTTTATACAGACTTGCGGTGAAGCCTGTATTTACAAGAAAGTGAGTGGGAGCACTAAACATTTCTGATAAGTATATGTGAATGACATATTGTTGATCGGAGAAATGTAGAATTATTCTGCAAAGCATAAAGAATGTTTGAAAGGAGTTTTTCAAAGAAAGACCTCGGTGAAGCTGCTTACATATTGAGCATCAAGATCTATAGAGATAGATCAAGACGCTTGATAAGTTTTTCAATGAGTACATACCTTGACAAGATTTTGAAGTAGTTCAAAATGGAACAGTCAAAGAAGGAGTTCTTGCCTGTGTTACAAGGTGTGAAGTTGAGTAAGACTCAAAACCCGACCACGGCAGAAGATAGAGAGAGAATGAAAGTCATTCCCTATGCCTCAGCCATAGGTTCTATAAAGTATGCCATGCTGTGTACCAGACCTATTGTATACCCTGCCCTGAGTTTGGCAAAGGGAGTACAATAGTGATCTAGGAAGTAGATCACTGGACATTGGTCAAAATTATCCTTAGTGGAATAAGGATATGTTTCTCGATTATGGAGGTGACAAAAGGTCGTAAAGGGTTACGTCGATGCAAGTTTTGACACTGATCCAGATGACTCTAAGTCTCAATCTGGATACATATTGAAAGTGGGAGCAATTAGCTAGAGTAGCTCCGCCAGAGCATTGTTGACATAGAAATTTGCAAAATACATACGGATCTGAATGTGGCAGACCCGTTGACTAAACTTCTCTCACAAGCAAAACATGATCACACCTTAGTACTCTTTGGGTGTTAATCACATAGCGATGTGAACTAGATTATTGACTCTAGTAACCCTTTGGGTGTTTGTCACATGTCGATGTGAACTATGGGTGTTAATCACATGGTGATGTGAACTATTGGTATTAATCACATGGCGATGTGAACTAGATTATTGACTCTAGTGCAAGTGGGAGACTGAAGGAAATATGCCCTAGAGGCAATAATAAAGTTATTATTTATTTCCTTATATCATGATAAATGTTTATTATTCATGCTAGAATTGTATTAACCGGAAACATAATACATGTGTGAATACATAGACAAACAATATGTCACTAGTATGCCTCTACTTGACTAGCTCGTTGAATCAAAGATGGTTAAGTTTCCTAGCCATAGACATGAGTTGTCATTTGATTAACGGAGTCACATCATTAGGAGAATGATGTGATTGACTTGACCCATTTCGTTAGCTTAGCACTTGATTGTTTTAGTTTACTACTATTGCTTTCTTCATGACTTATGCATGTTCCTATGACTACGGGATTATGTAACTCCCGATTACCGGAGGAACACTTTGTGTGCTACCAAACGTCACAACCGTAACTGGGTGATTATAAAGGTGCTCTACAGGTGTCTTCGAAGGTACTTGTTGGGTTGGCGTATTTCGAGATTAGGATTTGTCACTCCGATTGTCGGAGAGGTATCTCTGGCCCACTCGGTAATGCACATCACTACAAGCCTTGCAAGCATTGCAACTAATGAGTTAGTTGCGGGATGATGTGTTACGGAACAACAAAAGAGACTTGTCGGTAACGAGATTGAACTAGGTATTGAGATACCGACGATCGAATCTCGGGCAAGTAACATACCGATGACAAAGGGAACAACGTATGTTGTTATGCGGTTTGACCGATAAAGATCTTCGTAGAATATGTAGGAGCCAATATGAGCATCCAGGTTCCGCTATTGGTTATTGACCGGAGACGTGTCTTGGTCATGTTTACATAGTTCTCGAACCCGTAGGGTTCGCACGCTTAAAGTTCGATGACGGTTATATTATGAGTTTATGTGTTTTGATGTACCGAAGGAGTTCGGAGTCCCGGATGAGACGGGGACATGACGAGGAGTCTCGAAATGGTCGAGACGTAAAGATCGCTATATTGGACGACTATATTCGGACATCGGAAAGGTTCCGAATGATTCGGGTATTTTCGGGAGTACCGAGGAGTTATGGGAATTCATATTGGGCCTTAATGGGCCATACAAGAAAGGAGAGAAAGGACTCAAAGGGTGGGCGCACCCCTCCCCATGGGCTGGTCCGAATTGGACTAGGGAGGGGGCCCCCCTTCCTTCCTTCTCCTTTTCCCTTCCCTTTCCTTCCCTCCTACTCCTACTACTTGGAAGGGCTCCTAGTTCTACTAGGAAAGGGGGAATCCTACTCCCGGTGGGAGTAGGACTCCCCTAGGGCGCGCCATAGAGAGGGCCGGCCCTCCCCCTCCTCCACTCCTTTATATACGGGGGCAGGGGGCACCCCAAAGACACAACAATTGATCTCTTGATCTCTTAGCCGTGTGCGGTGCCCCCCTCCACCATAATCCACCTCGATCATATCGTAGCGGTGCTTAGGCGAAGCCCTGCGTCGGTAGAACATCAACATCGTCACCACGCCGTCATGCTAACGAAACTCTCCCTCAACACTCGGCTGGATCGGAGTTCGAGGGACGTCATCGGGCTGAACGTGTGCTGAACTCGGAGGTGCCGTGCGTTCGGTACTTGATCGGTCGGATTGTGAAGATGTATGACTACATCAACCGTATTGTGCTAACGCTTCCGTTGCCGATCTACGAGGGTACGTAGACAAACACTCTCCTCTCTCGTTGCTTTGCATCACCATGATCTTGTGTGTGCGTAGGAATTTTTTTGAAATTACTACGTTCCCCAACAACTTTTTCCCTAATTTAATAAAAATGAAACCAATAAAATTGCAAATAAAAATCAAAAATATATATTTTTATTCGAAATTAAATTTCCATAATTTCCTAGCTGTTTTGAAGATGTCATATTATCTTCTCTCATTATTTTATTGGAAAATAATTTCGAATAAAAATCACTTTGATCCAATTTGCCAATTTTTAAAAATTCAAAAATGGATTTTTTGTGAAAACCTCCAACTCTCTCAATTGGTCCTTGAGTTGCTTAAGGTTTCTAGGATCAAAAGTCCAAATAAAACTAAATTCAAAATGCACAAATTATGGATGCATATGATGACCTAATGATTAACATCCAAATTGAAAATTGGGATGTTACAAACCTACCCCCCTTACGATGAATCTCGCCCTCGAGATTCATATTGGCTAGCAAAAAGGTGTGGGTGGTATTTCCGGAGATCTTCCCAGGTGGCTTCTTCCTCGGTATGGTGGCTCCACTAAACTTTACAGAACTTGATGACCTTGCTGTGTGTAACTCGGTTGGCGAATTCGAGAATCTTGACGGGTTTCTCCTCGTAGGTTAGGTCACTCTCCAACTGAATTGCTTTCAGGGGCACTGTATCTCTCAGAGGAATATCGGCCATCTCTGCATGGCACTTCTTCAACTGGGAAATGTGAAACACATCATGAATTCCTGACAAATCCTTCGGGTAACTCCAACTTGTAGGCAACTTCACCCATACGTTCCAAAACTCGGCAAGGTCCTACAAATCTTGGTGCTAACTTTCCTTTGACTCCAAATCGTTTAACTCCTCAAAGTGGTGACACACGAAGATATGCTCTATCTCCGACTTCATAGGCTACCTCCTTGCGTTTAGTATCGGCATAACTCTTCTGCCTGGACTGAGCTACCTTGAGTCTATCACGAATCAACTTGACCTTCTCTTCAGACTCTTTGATTAAATCTGTCCTAACAATTGTCGGTCTCCAACTTCATCCCACATCAAATGGTGTCCTGCACCTTCTTCCATACAAGATTCGAAGGGGCCATTTTCAAACTAGCTTGGTAGTTGTTGTTGTACGAGAACTCCGTGTAAGGCAAATTATCATCCCAACTAGATCCATAATCTAGCGCACAAGCTCTCAACATGTCCTCCAGAATCTGGTTGACTCTCTCGGTCTGTCCATCTGTCTTGGATGAAAGGTTGTACTGAACTCTAGCCTAGTACCCAAAGTCTGGTGTAACTGATTCCAAAACTTCGAGGCAAACTGTGTTCCTCTATCTGATACGATGGTCCTCGGAACTCCATGCAGACATACGATCCTGGTCATATATATCCTAGCTAGCTTCGTGCTTGTATACGTGGTTTTCACGGGGATAAAATGGGCCACTTTGGTCAAGCGATCAACTACTACCCAGATGGAGTCATATTTTGATCGTGTTCTGGGTAGTCCGGTGATGAAATCCATGCCAAGCTTATCCCAATTCCATTCAGGTATCGGCAAAGGATGAAGTAATCCTGCTGGCTTCTGATGCTCTGCCTTAACTCTCTGACATACGTCACATACTGCTACAAGCTCTCAACATGTCCTCCAGAATCTGGTTGACTCTCTCGGTCTATCCATCTGTCTTTGGATGAAAGGTTGTACTGAACTCTAACCTAGTACCCAAAGTCTGGTGTAACTGATTCCAAAACTTAAAGGTAAACTGTGTTCCTCTATCTGATACGATTGTCCTCGGAACTCCATGCAGACATACGATCCTGGTCATATATATCCTTGCTAACTTCGTGCTTGTATACGTGGTTTTCACAGGGATAAAATGGGCCACTTTGGTCAAGCGATCAACTACTACCCAGATGGAGTCATATTTTGATCGTGTTCTGGGTAATCCGGTGATGAAATCCATGCCAAGCTTATCCCAATTCCATTCAGGTATCGGCAAAGGATAAAGTAATTATGCTGGCTTCTAATGCTCTGCCTTAACTCTCTGACATACGTCACATACTGCTACATACTCTGCAATATCCTTCTTCATACATGTCCACCAGAAACATTCCTTCAAATCCAAATACATCACGGTGTTTCCTAGGTGAATCGAGTATGGTGAGTCATGAGCTTCCTGAAGAATTAACTTCCTGATCTCTGGATCATTTGGCACATAGATATCATCCTCAAACCATAAAGTTTCGTGTTCATCCTCACGAAAACCTTTGGCCTTTCCTTTACTCATCTTTTCCTTTATCTCCGCAATCTCCTTATCAGTCTTCTGAGCTTCTCGAATCTTTCCCAACAACATGGACTGAACTTCCAACGCTGCAACAAAACCTCTCGGAACTATCTCCATTCGAAGTTCTCTAAGATCGTCGGCTAATTCCCGAGGTAATCCTCCGGTTATGAGGGTATTAACATAACTCTTGCGGCTCAACGCGTCTGCTACAACATTGGCCTTTCCTAGGTGATAGTGCAGTTTCATGTCATAATCCTTTATGAGCTCCAGCCATCTCCTCTGCCTGAGGTTTAACTCCTTCTGTGTGAAGATGTACTTCAAACTCTTATGATCCGTGTAAACATCACAACGATTCCCAATAAGAAAATGTCTCCAGGTCTTGAGCGCATGCACTATGGCTGCTAACTCCAAATCATGAGTGGCATAGTTCAACTCATGAGGTCGAAGCTATCGCGAGGCATATGAAACAACTCTTCCTTCTTGCATAAGAACGCCTCCAAGTCCCTGACGAGATGTGTCACAATAGACATGGAAATCTTTGTGTATATTAGGAAGGATTAGCATTGGGGTTGTAACCAAACGTTTCTTCATCTCCTGAAAACTGGCCTCACACTCTTGGGCCCATTTGAACTTAGTGTCCTTCTTCAATAACTCCGTCATGGGCTTAGCAATCTTGGAAAAATTCTCAATGAATCTCTGATAATATCCCGCTAGTCCAAGGAAACTGCGTATCTCTCCAACTGAGGTGGGTGCCAACCACTCGGTGACAGACTGAACCTTTGAAGGGTCTACTGCTATACCTTCTCTAGATATAACATGTCCGAGAAATCCGACTTCCTTCAACCAAAATTCACATTTGCTGAACTTGGCATATAGCTGATGTTCCCTAAGCTTGTTGAGAACCAAGCACAAATGTTCCTTGTGTTCCTCTTCATTCTTCGAGTACACCAATATATCATCAATGAACACCACAACAAACTTATCCAAGAACTCCATGAACACCTTATTCATCATACTCATAAAGTAGGCAGGGGCATTAGTCAAACCGAAAGACATGACCGTGTACTCATATAGCCCATACCTTGTGGTAAAAGCTGTCTTGGGTATATCCTGTTCTCGGATCTTCAGCTGGTGATATCCAGATCAAAGATCGATCTTGGAGAATACTTTAGCTCCCTGCAGCTGGTCAAACAAGTCATTGATCATCGGTAGAGGGTATTTGTTCTTGATCATCACCTCATTCAATGCATGATAATCAACAACCATTCTCAAGGATCCATCCTTCTTCTCAACTAAGAGCACTGGGGCTCCCCATGGTGACGAACTTGGTCGAATATAACCTTTCTCCAATAACTCGTTAATCTGCTTCTTAATCTCCTCCAGAACATTTGCGGGCATCCGATATGGTCTCTTAGATATTGGTCCGGTGCCTGGCAACAACTTGATCAAAAACTCTATGTCTCGGTCTGGTGGCATGCCTAGTAATTCCTCTGGGAATACATCGGGATAATCCTTCACAACTGGTACTTCCTCTTGAACAACTCTAGAGAGTGAATTTACTTGGGTCCTCCTTGGCGCATGCCTAGACACATAATTGATCCGTTTCCCCTCTGGGGTGGTGAGAAGAATTGACTTACTAGCACAATTAATGTTTCCTCCATACTTTGATAGCCAATCCATGCCTAGTATTATATCCAATCCTTGTGATTCCAAAATAATGAGGTCTGAGGGGAAAACATGCTTACCAATGGTCAAGGGCAACTGATGACACCATCGGCTAGCCATATATTCTACTCCTTGTGAGCTCACTAACATGGGTGACCTAAGGGATAAGGTTGGCAATTCAAACTTGTCCACAAATCCCCTTGATATGTATGAATGTGATGCACCAGTATCTAAAAGAACAAGGGTTGTAAAAGACTTAATCAAAAACTTACCAATAATCGCGTCAAGCTGCTCTTCAACTTCCTCCACGTTGACATGGTTCCCTAACCTTTGGTGAAGGGATTTGGATTCTTCCATGAGCTTCTATTGCCATTTCCATTCTTTGCTTCAGGACACTCGATGGCGTAGTGTCTAGTCTTCTCACACTTGAAACAAGTAATGTGACTTAGATCCTTGTTGGCGGGTGTAGCAGGGTTGGAACGGCTCTGAGTGTTGTTTCCTCCATTCCCATTACCATTCTTAGGGCCACTATGGTTGTGTGAATTTCCTCCACTGTGACAATGGCCTCTGAGGGAGTCCTAGATTAGGGGGTCTCCGGACAGCCGGATTATATCCTTTGGCCGGACTGTTGGACTATGAAGATACAAGATTGAAGACTTCGTCCCGTGTCCGGATGGGACTCTCTTGGCGTGGAAGGCAAGGAGCAATACGGATATGTAGATCTCCTTTGTAACCGACTCTGTGTAACCCTAGCCCCCTCCGGTGTCTATATAAACCGGAGGGTTTAGTCCGTAGGACAACATACAATCATACCATAGGCTAGCTTCTAGGGTTTAGCCTCTATGATCTCGTGGTAGATCAACTCTTGTAATACTCATATCATCAAGAACAATCAAGCAGGACTAGGGTATTACCTCCATCAAGAGGGCCCGAACCTGGGTAAAATCGTGTCCCCTGCTTCCTGTTACCATCCGCCTAGACGCACAGTTCGGGACCCCCTACCCGAGATCCGCCGGTTTTGACACCGACATTGGTGCTTTCATTGAGAGTTCCACTGTGTCGTCACCATAAGGCTTGATGGCTCCTTCGATCATCGGTAGCGATGCGGTCCAGGGTGAGGTTTTCCTCCCCGGACAGATCCTTGTATTCGGCGACTCACTGCGGGCCAATTCGCTTGGCCATCTGGAGCAGATCGAGAGCTACGCCCCTGGCCATCAGGTCAGATTCGGAAACTTGAACTACACTGCCGACATCCGCGGAGACTTGATCTTCGACGGATTCGAGCCTGTGTCAGGTGCGCCGCACAGTCACGACGAGCATGACATAACTCTATCGTCGGACAATATTCGGGAGATCGCATCTGCAACTACTCCGGCGTCAATCCGGAGCAAATCGCGCCATCCGAGAGCGGAGGGATAGACCCCGCCACGGAGGCGCGCTACTCGAGCGCGATAGCCGGATAGCTGACTTCACCCCTTACGGGAGCCGTGTCACCGAACCACTGGATTCATCCCCGGCCACGGACTCCGAGCCGCTTACATCCGTGCCGTCGAACCCGACTGGGCGCCGATCATGGAGTTCACCTCCGCGGATATCTTTCAGCACTCACCTTTCGGAGTGCTAAATTCATTAAGGTCTCTCTCCCTGTCAGGAGAACCTTGGCCGAACTATGTCCGGCTAGAATGGGATGCGGACGACGAAGAAATTCGCTGCCCACCCACCACCCACTTAGTAGCCACTGTCGACGACTTTAACCGACATGCTCACTTCGACTCCGAAGACATCGACGGCATGAACGAAGATGCAGGAGACGAACAGGAACCAGCGCCCACAGGGCGCCGGACAACCACTTCATCACATGACATATACATGGTGGATACACCCAAAGAGGGCAATGGCGAAGAGACAGCGGAGGATGCCCCCTCCAAGCAACCCAAGCGCCGACGTCAGCGCCGCTCTAAGTCCCGCCATAGCAAAAAACAGCGATAACAGCGCAAGAGGAAATAACAGTCCAGTCGACTCTAGAAGAAACGACGACTGCACCCCCGGTGGCAGAGCACGATCAAGATGCAAACGAACATAGTGCGGATCCGCGTCCGAACACGGCGACGCCAAGGATAAACCTCATCAAACCCCGTCTGGGAGGAAAACAGTCCGGACGAAGATGCACACATCATCCCGGAAACGCACTTGGAGCAAGAGAACCTCCGCAGAAGGCTTATTGCCACAGCGAGGAGCCTGAAGAAGCAGAAGCAAAGGCTTAAGGCCACAAGATACGCTCAACAGCAGGTGGAACAAAGTGCTCGACAACGAAACAAAGTATGGTGGAAGTTACCACACAAATAGCTATCCAAAGCGCAAGCTATTACCTGAATTCGACGATGAGGCCTTAGAGCCCACACAGCCGAAAAATGATACGGCCAACCGGCCGGATCCACCACCTTGTGACCGCGATAGAGCGGCTAACAAAGTCGCACATAAGTCAACACACGATCTACGTGAGAACTTGCGCCAAAAATCCGGCGACCAGATCCATCTATGGATCTAGGAAGCGCGCTCCGGCACAAAATCAAAACCGAATACTACAACCGTCCGAACACCATGGCATATCCCAATACAGGGGTGCCGCACACCCCCTATGTTTCACCTGATGAGGTGCTGGATCACGAATTCCCAGAAGGATTCAAACCAGTGAACATAGAGGCGTACGACGGGACCACAGACCCTGGAGTCTGGATCGAGGACTTTATCCTCCATATTCATATGGCTCGCGGAGACGATCTCCATGCCATTAAATACTTGCCCCTCAAGCTTAAAGGGCCAGCTCGGCACTGGCTGAAAAGCCTCCCCGAAAACTCAATTGGAAGTTGGGAGGAGCTCGAGGACGCTTTTCGGGCTAATTTTCAAGGGACTTATGTCCGACCTCCGGATGCAGACGATTTAAGTCATATAATCCAACAGTCCGGAGAGTCCGCCCGAAAGCTTTGGAACAGGTTCCTCACCAAGAAGAACCAAATCGTCGACTGTCGGACGCCGAAGCCTTAGCAGCTTTTAAACACAGTGTCCGAGACAAATGGCTCGCCAGACACCTCGACCAAGAAAAACCGAGAACAATGGCAGCCCTAACAAGCCTCATGACCCGCTTTTGCGCGGGCGAAGACAGCTGGTTGGCCCGTAGCAGCACCAGCGACCCAAGCACATCCGAAGTCAGGGATGGCAATGGAAAACCACGACACAACAAAAACAAGCGTCGAAATAAAGAAGGTAGCCCAGATAATACGGCGGTAAACCCGGATTCAGGGGCTCTCGACCAGGTCAGCGGAAAAAGCCTTTCAAAGGCAGCAGAGAAGGACCATCTGGCCTAAACAAGATTCTTGACAAGCTCTGTCAGATTCACGGCACCCCCGACAAACCTGCAAATCACACCCACAGAGAATGTTGGGTCTTCAAGCAGGCCGGTAAGCTAAACGCCGAACACAAAGGGGAAGAGACACCAAGCGAAGACGAGGATGAACCTCGCCAGCAAAGACCGGAGGACAGAAAAAGTTCCCACCAGAGGTTAAAACGGTAAACGTGATCCATGTGACGAAGAGGAGAAGCAAGCATGCACTCCGAGACACACGCGCCATAGAGCCCGTCACCCCTAGGTTCAACCCCTGGTTGGCCTGCCCGATCACTTTTGATCGTAGGGATCACGCGACAATATCCGGCACGAAGGACTGGCGGCCTTGGTGTTAGACCCAATAATAAATGGGTACCATTTCACACGAGTCCTCATGGACGGCGGCAGTGATCTAAATCTGATATATCAGGACACAGTCCGCAAAATGGGGATAGACCCGACACAAATAAGCCACAGTAATACTACCTTCAAGGGAGTAATACCAGGCCAAGAGGCCCGCTGTACGGGCTCTCTACTGCTAGAGGTTGTATTCGGTTCTCCCGATAACTTCCGAAGCGAAAGGTTAACTTTCCACGTCGCTCCATTCCGAAGTGGTTATCAAGCACTACTCGGAAGAACGGCTTTCGCTCGTTTTAATGCAATACCGCATTATGCTTTTCTCAAGCTTAAGATGCCCGGTCCACGTGGCATCATCACAGTTAGCGGAAATACCGAACGTTTTTTACGTGCGGAAGAGGATGCGGCGGCTTTAACAGCCGCGAACTAGACGGCCTCACCAACCAGAAAAAATGACAGGTCGTCAAGACCACGGACACGGTTAGACGAGTCCGGCGCTCCACCACATATACATGAGATTGGTTTGATGATCAAACCCTCATAGACGATACCAGGGGCTTCCCGCGTGTAATCAGGGCCAGCCCGGCTCAACTTGACTTCTCTTGAATTTTGATAGTTCATTGATAATAACCAATTCTTTTTTTTGGCACGACAACTTTCACCTAAGTTCTTTCCTTTTACAGATGACAATCGTGCTACACCCGTCCAGGACACGGCACAACGGAGACACAGGCGCAGACGTGCAGCAGGGACCCGCCCAAAGGTTTCTTTTTAGATTAAGACCCTGCGTAAACCTTTTTTACTGTCTCTTGTTGCTCACATCCTCCGGATACTCCACACAACCGAGAAGGATGCTGACGTTATTGGCATGTGGCCACGTCAGGATATTGCACGTACCTGGACACATGGGGTTTATTATTAAGGGCATTGTTTAGCCCGGTATATGTTATAAAGACCGAACACCTTAGGGAGTGTTCGGCGTCGCGAGTTTGGCCCTATATGCATCAGCTCCGAATCATGTCTTTGGTCAAATGTTGGGTTTGCCCGGCTCCCACGTTTTGGTACCTTACGTTCCGTTATATCGGCTAAGGTAGCACTGGAGAACTATGATTTTGCCCTGGTTCATCCGGATGAGCACCTCAGTAGAGAAAGCCGAAAACTGACTGTCATGATATAGCGAGAGACTGGTCAACCACTCGATGACTCAGCGGAATCTTCGGGATTCCTCCGCATTAATGAAGGGCCGTTTCCCGGTCATGTACGTATGCGCCCCGTATTCGGACGAGCGCAGAGTACCAGGGGCTATATAGTAGCCCCACTATCAAACTCCTATGGCTAAGTGAAAGTGTTAAAGCAATATAGTCCGATTGCCTCGTTCGCTGCGCTACCACCTCCTTAATGGACCAAGACGTTGGATCAAGTGTGGATTCACGTTTTCTGCGAACACCCCAGCATTATATGCGTGGGGGAGAAGCCGATGACTGCAAACTTTCAGGTTATATACATATATACATAAACGGCCGCACAGGAGGCATCATAGTACTTTCGGGCAAAAGTATAAATACAGCCTTGATAATTCAATAAAACATTGTTTTTACAATGGGAATACATGTCACTAGAACATAATATTCTTCGAGCACTGAGCCTCTATCGAACGAGCGCCTTCAAGAACTTCTTCAAAGTAGTGCTCGGCAGCCACTCGGCCTACGGCCGAACCCTGTGTTGCAACAGTGGTGGCCTCCATCTCTGCCCAGTATGTCTTGACACGGGCAAAGGCCATCCGCGCACCCTCTATGCACGCCGACTCTTCATAGCATCGATGTGCGGCACAGCACCAAGGAATTGTTGCACTAAACTAAAGTAACTATTCGGCCTTGGCCCTCCCGGCCACAGATGATCCACAATGGACCTCATGGCAAGTCCGGACAACCTATGGAGCTCGGCCCACTCGGCCATTCGCTCATTCAACAGCAGCGGACGGACTGGAGCATGAAACTGTGACCAGAACAGCTTTTCCACTTTGTGATCTTTCTGATCCTTGAAGTACTCGGCCGCATCAGCAGCACTTGCAGCCAAATCCACGTAGGCGTCCGCAGAACTCCATAGTCGGTCAAGAGGAGCATACTTCGGATCTCGAATTTAGTCCGCAACAAGAAGGGCTTCCCAGACACGATATCTGCAGCTTGATGCAGCTCCTCCTTCGTCGCTCTAATTTTGGAGCGGGCTTCCTTGGCAGCTACCAGGGCCTTCTCCAGGTCCGTCGCCCTCGCTCGGCTTTCTTCTTCAAGAAGCTGGTAATGGTCAGCGGCATCTTTTAACTCTACATCCATTTTGGCCATTCTTTCCTTGCTCTCGCAATGCGCGACCTGTTCGGCCCTCAACTCTTCGCCGCCTTTAGAGCGGCCGCATTGCTACTCCTTGCTTGTTCCTTGGCTCGGGCAAGCTCCGCCCGAAGGGTCTCCACGGTGGAAGCTCCATCTGCAGTCACAACATATTAAAGATACTGGCATCATGCTCCTCTTATTATGTGAAAATCACCAGAGAAATCACTTACCCTGTGCCTCGTCAAGACGCTGGTTGACAAGCATGATATCGGCATCGGCCGCATCAAGTTGCCGCTTTAGCTCGGTAAACCCATCAGTTCGGCTAGCCACCGAGCCTCAGCCGCCTGCACATAAAGGTGTTGGAAATATGCCCTAGAGGCAATAATAAATTAGTTATTATTATATTTCCTTGTTCATGATAATCGTTTATTATCCATGCTAGAATTGTATTGATAGGAAACTCAGATACATGTGTGGATACATAGACAACACCATGTCCCTAGTAAGCCTCTAGTTGACTAGCTCGTTGATCAATAGATGGTTACGGTTTCCTGACCATGGACATTGGATGTCGTTGATAACGGGATCACATCATTAGGAGAATGATGTGATGGACAAGACCCAATCCTAAGCATAGCACTAGATCGTGTAGTTCATATGCTATAGCTTTTCTAATGTCAAGTATCATTTCCTTAGACCATGAGATTGTGCAACTCCCGGATACCGTAGGAATGCTTTGGGTGTATCAAACGTCACAACGTAACTGGGTGACTATAAAGGTGCATTACAGGTATCTCTGAAAGTGTCTGTTGGGTTGGCACGAATCGAGACTGGGATTTGTCACTCCGTGTAACGGAGAGGTATCTCTGGGCCCACTCGGTAGGACATCATCATATGCGCAATGTGACCAAGGAGTTGATCACGGGATGATGTGTTACGGAACGAGTAAAGAGACTTGCCGGTAACGAGATTGAACAAGGGTATTGGATACCGACGATCGAATCTCGGGCAAGTAACATACCGATAGACAAAGGGAATTGTATACGGGATTGATTAAGTCCTTGACATCGTGGTTCATCCGATGAGATCATCATGGAACATGTGGGAGCCATCATGGGTATCCAGATCCCGCTGTTGGTTATTGACCGGAGAACGTCTCGGTCATGTCTGCATGTCTCCCGAACCCGTAGGGTCTACACACTTAAGGTTCGGTGACGCTAGGGTTATAGAGATATTAGTATGCGGTAACCCGAATGTTGTTCGGAGTCCCGGATGAGATCCCGGACGTCACGAGGAGTTCCGGAATGGTCCGGAGGTAAAGAATTATATATAGGAAGTGCTATTTCGGCCATCGGGACAAGTTTCGGGGTCATCGGTATTGTACCGGGACCACCGGAAGGGTCCCGGGGTCCACCGGGTGGGGCCACCTGCCCCGGGGGGCCACATGGGCTGTAGGGGGTGTGCCTTGGCCTATATGGGCCAAGGGCACCAGCCCCAAGAGGCCCATGCGCCAAGAGAGAAAAAAAGGGGAGAGTCCTAAAGGGGAAGGCACCTCCGAGGTGCCTTGGGGAGGATGGACTCCTCCCCACCCTTGGCCGCACCCTTCCTTGGAGGAAGGGGCAAGGGCTGCGCCTCCCCCTCTCCCTTGGCCCTATATATAGTGGGGAAAAAGGAGGAGCAAACCAATCTAAGGCCTGGCGCCTCCCTCTCCCTCCCGTGACACATCTACCTCCTCCCGCAGCGCTGCGAAGCCCTGTTGGAATCCCGCTACTTCCACCACGCCGTCGTGCTGCTGGATCTCCATCAACCTCTCCCTCCTCCTTGCTGGATCAAGGCATGGGAGACGTCTCCGTTCCGTACGTGTGTTGAACGCGGAGGGTGCCGTCCGTTCGGCACTAGGATCATCGGTGATTTGAATCACGACGAGTACGACTCCATCAACCCCGTTCACTTGAACGCTTCCGCTTAGCGATCTACAAGGGTATGTAGATGCACTCTCCTTCCCCTCGTTGCTGTCTCTCATAGATAGATCTTGGTGATACGTAGGAAAAATTTTGAATTTCTGCTACGTTCCCCAACAGTGGCATCAGAGGTAGGTCTATTGCGTAGATTCTATGCACGAGTAGAACACAAAGAAGTTGTGGGCGTTGATTTTGTTCAATATGCTTGCCGTTACTAGTCTTATCTTGATTCGGCGGCATCATGGGATGAAGCGGCCCGGACCGACCTTACACGTACTCTTACGTGAGACGGGTTCCACCGACTGACATGCACTAGTTGCATAAGGTGGCTAGCGGGTGTCTGTCTCTCCTACTTAGTCGGATCGGATTCGATGAACAGGGTCCTTATGAAGGGTAAATAGCAATTGACATATCACGTTGTGGTTTTTGCGTAGGTAAGAAACGTTCTTGCTAGAAACCCATAGCAGCCACGTAAAACATGCAAACAACAATTAGAGGACGTCTAACTTGTTTTTGCAGGGTATGCTATGTGATGTGATATGGCCAAAGGATGTGATGAATGATATATGTGATGTATGAGATTGATCATGTTCTTGTAATAGGAATCACGACTTGCATGTCGATGATGCGTGACAAGATGATCATGGAGCCCCAAGATGGAGATCAAAGGAGCTATATGATATTGGCCATATCATGTCACTATTATTTGATTGCATGTGATGTTTATCATGTTTATACATCTTATTTGCTTAGAACGACGGTAGTAAATAAGATGATCCCTCATAAAATTTCAAGAAAGTGTTCCCCCTAACTGTGCACCGTTGCTACAGTTCGTCGTTTCGAAGCACCACGTGATGATCGGGTGTGATAGATCCTTACGTTCACATACAACGGGTGTAAGACAGATTTACACATGCAAACACTTAGGTTGACTTGACGAGCCTAGCATGTACAGACATGGCCTCGGAACACAGAAGACTGAAAGGTCGAGCATGAGTCGTATAGAAGATACGATCAACATGAAGATGTTCACCGATGTTGACTAGTCCGTCTCACGTGATGATCGGACACGGCCTAGTTGACTCGGATCATGTAATCACTTAGATGACTAGAGGGATGTCTATCTGAGTGGGAGTTCATAAGATGAACTTAATTATCCTGAACATAGTCAAAAGATTTTGCAAATTATGTCGTAGCTCGCGCTTTAGTTCTACTGTTTAGATATGTTCCTAGAGAAAAATTAGTTGAAAGTTGATAGTAGCAATTATGCGGACTAGGTCCGTAAACTGAGGATTGTCCTCATTGCTTCTTAGAAGGCTTATGTCCTTAATGCACCGCTCAGTGTGCTAAACCTCGAACGTTGTGTGGGATGTTGCGAACATCTGACATACACGTTTTGATAACTACATGATAGTTCAGTTAAACGGTTTAGAGTTGAGGCACCAAAGACGTTTTTGAAACGTCACGAAACATATGAGATGTTTTGAGGGCTGAAATTGGGATTTCAGGCTCGTGCCCACGTCAAGAGGTATAAGACCTCCGACGATTTTCTTAGCCTGCAAACTAAGGGAGAAAAGCTCAATTGTTGAGCTTGTGCTCAGATTGTCTGAGTACAACAATCATTTGAATCGAGTGGGAGTTGATCTTCCAGATGAGATAGTGATGTTTCTCCGAAGTCATTACCACCAAGCTGCTAGAGCTTCGTGATGAACTATAATATATCAGGGACATATATGATGATCCTTGAGATATTCGCGATGTTTGACACCACAAAAGTAGAAATCAAGAAGGAGCATCAATTGTTGATGGTTGGTGAAACCACTAGTTTCAAGAAGGGCAAGGACAAAGGGATACTTCATGAAACGGCAATTCAGCTGCTGCTCTAGTGAAGAAACCCAAGGTTGAACCCAAACCCGAGACTAAGTGCTTCTGTAATAAGGGGAACAGCCACTGGAGCAGAATTACCCTAGATACTTGGTAGATTAGAAGGCTGGCAAGGTCGATAGAAGTATATTGGATATACATTATGTTGATGTGTACT